>NC_067496.1:952500-1252500 GCF_947179515.1 Apodemus sylvaticus
CTTTCTATTACTCCTTCTATTTCTTTAGGCATTATGGGACTGTTTAGATGGTCTAGTTGGTCCTGATTTAATTTTGGTATTTGGTATCTGTCAAGGAAATTGTCCATTTCCTCCAGATTCTCCATTTGTGTTGAGTACAGGCTCTTGTAGTAGGATCTGATGATTTTTTGGATTTCCTCAGTTTCCGTTGTTATATCTCCCTTTTCATTTCTAAGTTTGTTAATTTGGATACTTTCTCTGTGCCCTTTGGTCAGTCTGGCTAAGGGTTTATCTATGTTGTTGATTTTCTCAAAGAACCAGCTCCTGGTTTTGTTGATTTTTTGTATGGTTCTCTTTATTTCTACTTGATTGATTTCGGCCCTGAGTTTGATGATTTCCTGCCTTCTACTCCTCCTGGGCGAAATAGCTTCTTTTTGTTCTAGGGCTTTCAGGTGTGTCATTAAGCTGGTAATGTATGCTCTCTCCATTTTCTTTTTGGAGGCACTCAGGGCTTTGAGTTTTCCTCTTAGCACTGCTTTCATTGTGTCCCATAGATTTGGGTATGTTGTGTTTTCATTTTCATTATGTACTAAAAAGTCTTTAATTTCTTTATTTCTTCCTTGACCAAGGTATCATTGAGTAGAGTATTGTTCAGTTTCCACGTGTATGTGGGTTTTCTGTTGTTTCTGTTGCTATTGAAGACCACTTTTACTCCATAGTGATCAGATAGGAGGCATGGGATTAGCCACAAACAGTGTAAAATATCTTGGGGTGACTCTTACCAAACATGTGAAAGATCTGTATGACAAGAACTTCAAGACTCTGAAGAAGGAAATGGAAGAAGATCTCAAAAAATGGGAAAAACTCCCATGCTCATGGATCGGTAGAATCAACATAGTTAAAATGGCCATTTTGCCTAAAGCACTATACAGATTCAATGCAATACCCATCGAAATCCCAACTCAATTCTTCACAGAGTTAGAAAGAGCAATTATCAAATTCATCTGGAACAACAAAAAACCCAGGATAGCTAAAACTATTCTCAGCAACAAAAAGAAAATCCGGGGGAATCAGTATCCCTGACCTCAAGCAATACTACAGAACAATAGTGTTTAAAACTGCATGGTATTGGTACAGTGACAGGCAGGAGGATCAATGGAAAAGGATTGAAGATCCAGAAATGAACCCACACACCTATGGCCACTAGATCCTCGACAAAGAAGCTGAAAACATCCAATGGAAAAAAGATAGCCTTTTCAACAAATGGTGCTGGTTCAACTGGAGGTCAGCATGCAGAAGAATGCGAATTGATCCATCCTTGTCTCCTTGAACTAAGCTCAAATACAAATGAATCAAGGACCTCCACATAAAGCCAGACACTCTGAAGCTAATAGAAAAGAAACTGGGGAACACCCTTGAGGACATCGGTACAGGGAGAAAGTTTCTGAACAGAACATCAATAGCGTATGCTCTAAGAGCAAGAATTGACTAATGGGACCTCATAAGGTTACAGAGTTTCTGTAAGGCAAAGGACACCATCAAGAGGACAGATCGGCAACCAACAAATTGGGAAAAGATCTTCACCAATCCTACATCAGATAGAGGGCTAATATCCAATATATATAAAGAACTCAAGAAGTTAGACTCCAGAAAACCGAACAACCCTATTAAAAAATGGGGTACAGAGTTAAACAAACAATTCTCACCTGAAGAACTTCGGATGGCAGAGAAGCATCTTAAAAAAATGCTCAATTTCATTAGTCATTAGGGAAATGCAAATCAAAAAAACCCTAAGATTTCATCTTACACCAGTCAGAATGGCTAAGATTAAAAATTCAGGAGACAGCAGGTGTTGGAGAGGGTGTGGAGAAAGAGGAACACTCCTCCACTTCTGGTGGGGTTGCAAATTGGTACAACCACTCTGGAAAGCAGTCTGGCGGTTCCTCCGTAAACTGGGCACCTCACTTCAGAAGATCCTGCTATACCACTCCTGGGCATATACCCAGAGGATTCCCCACCATGTAATAAGGATACATGCTCTACTATGTTCATAGCAGCCCTATTTATAATTGCCAGATGCTGGAAAGAACTCAGGTATCCCTCAACTGAAGAGTGGATGCAAAAAATGTGGTATATCTACACAATGGAGTACTATTCAGCCATTAGAAACAATGAATTCATGAAATTCTTAGGCAAATGGATGGAGCTAGAGAACATCATACTAAGTGAGGTAACCCAGACTCAAAAGGTGAATCATGGTATGCACTCACTAATAAGTGGTTATTAACCTAGAAAACTGGAATACCCAAAACATAATCCACACATCAAATGAGATACAAGAAGAAAGGAGGAGTGGCCCCTGGTTCTGAAAAGACTCAGTGAAACATTATTCGGCAAAACCAGAACGGGGAATTGGGAAGGGTTGGGAGGGAGGACAGGGGAAGAGAAGGGACTATCGGGGAGTGGGGGGGCTAGAAAAGGGGAAATCATTTGAAATGTAAATAAATTATATCGAATAAAAAAAATAAAAAAAAAATTCAAAAGCATGGGAAAGAATATTAATTACTGAGTTAAATGATACAAAATATACTATTCAGTTTTTTCCTTATGAAACATAATATTAATACAAGTTATTTAATTTGAACAAATTTATTTTATTTTTAATAATGACGGTATTTAGGAAAAATTCTCAAGTATGTAGAGTTACTCACAGTAATCTTATCCAATCATAAACCAAGTAATCATCTTCAGCTCTTTCATAAAGCAGTCATTTGTGAATTTATATAAAAAAAACAAACAAACAAAAAAAACTACTAAGTTTACCTGGATACATTATCTGAAATAAACATAGTCAGTGTAACTAAAACTGAGAACACTATTTTGTGGTGGCATTACACTTGTCAAGGTAATTCTCAAAGGTCTATATTATCTGAACTGATAGCCATGATTCCTATCCATTTAATCCTGAAGCATGATCTTCATGCCTAGTGGGATAATTCTGGTAAGAAATTTCAATATTTTCAAAGATCTCAAAAGACAGGAAATTCACATGATTGAGGAAAAAGTTATGATATGAATTAACTAATATATAGATAAGCATAGTGAATACAGAATTAACCAAGAATATAATTTAACTTAGATCACAGGAAAGGAATGTTTTTCCCTGACGTAGGCTCTTAGAAATGTGAAATTAGTGAGATAAATTGTAGTTACACAAATAAATGGGGATATGAACATTCGGTTACTCCAAGTAATAAGATCATGTTCCAAAGCACTAAGGCAATGGAACAGGAAAATAATTAGATGATAGAAAAGTGCCCCTATGCTTCTGAATGATGATCATAGGCTGTGTAGCCAAAGGTTAAACAGAAGTCTTACCTCCACGTAATAAGAACATGTTCCAAAGCACTGAGGCAAAGGAACAGAAAAATAATTAGATGATAGAAAAGTGTCCCTATGCTTCTGAATGATGATTATAGGCTGTGTAGCCAAAGGTAAAACAGAAGTCTTTCACAAAAAATCAAAGATAATACCCAAATAATTGCCTTTCATCCAGCAAGATCAAAAATTGCTCAAAGAAAACTGGCCAGGTGTGCAAAAAGCAAACCAAATTTTTCTGAGAGTAAAATAATTTTCTCATCCATGTCCTCAGTTTTCAACTTTCGCCATATATCAACTGCTATACAGACATGACCTTTCAAAGAATCAACTTCACTACAGGCTTCAAAATTCAAACTGTGCAACTATGCTCCAGGTGTACAATTGGAATGAAAGTGAATGGTCCATGTGGAGCTACTAATATGAGCCTCTAGACTATTGTGTGTTCAAGAGAAGTATATGACCTTTCAAAAGCAATCCAAACATGTAAAAGGTATTGGAATCCAAGTTTTTTACTGTGGCAGACAGAACAAATGTCTAAGGCCATAGGTGCTACATTCAGGAGTCCTACTGTGTCTGTTTTCTAAATCTAGTCAAACACAGATAAAAGTGTTGAAATACAACTTTCATCAATACTATAAGGAGATTATTGTTTTATCCTTACCTTCTGAAAAAATACATAATATTTCTAAAATAATAATATTGCAATAAGTATTATTGAGTTATTCAGATATGATTTTCAGCATGCAGATATATTCACAGTTGTTACAAATTAATCTAGGATATGCATTCTTTTTTATTGATATATTTATTTACATTTCAAATGATTTTCCCTTTTTTGGACCCCCAGTCCCCGAAAGTTCCATGAGTCCCCTTCCCTCCTCCTCTTTTCCCACCCAACCCTTCCCAATTCCCTGTTCTGATTTTGTTGATCTTTCCCTAGAAAACAATTGGCATATTTGCTAGGGAAAGATTATTTTACAGAATCTAGAATGCATAGAAATGATCTTTCAAATATTATTCAGTATTTTAAAGAATGCCTAGGATAGCACACACAGACTCAGCTTCTCCCCCCATTCAGGAACCTTGGTTGATTGCCCTGCTACTGCAAGCATAACTGCCACATGAGGCATCTCGCAGTCCCGAGGATAGCAGCTCTTGAGCTTTGCTTGATTACCGAGACCAGCTGACACTGGAGATCTGTGTGCTTCGCGTTCGGAAAATGTCCACAGTTCTCAGTAGAGACTGAGGCGCTCTAAAAGGATCCTGCCTGACTACTACTTGCTGTGAGTCATAATTGGCAAGTACATTTCCCACCACTTCAGGGGTTGGCAGTCCATTTCACGTTTCTTGTTCAATTTCCATTAATACTAGATGGCTTGATGTGTGGAGAGAGGCCTGCAAGACTAAGCCCGTACTTTACCCACTGACAATGGACAACCCTTTTCCCAGCCTCCAGTGACCAGGACTCCCTTCAGTGTCTCTCAAAAGAAAACTGACACCTGTCCCCAATGGTGTAAGGACTTGCTGGGTTCCCAGCCTCCCTGGCCTTGGACTCCCTGCAGTATTCCCCAACCAGATTATAAGACCCTTCTTCAACGGAAGAAGCATAGGATCAGCAGAGACACATGGGACTTTGTAATTCCAGGGATTCTTACACAGAATAAGCACAAGTTCAGGAGTTCAAAGCCCTATGAGGACCATGGACTCAAAAAACATGATGTACATGTTACACAAGAACTACAGAAACTCCAAGTTCTTATACAGGGTTCAGCCAGTAAGAGGACTCTGGCCGCTTTGAGGGATTGGAAACAGAACAAAAAATGGTCAGTTTCACTTCCTTTGCTGGTTCTTGTGGGAATGAGCAACCTACTGTCCAGTGACACAAGATCATCTACTTTACAGCCGGCCACAAGCAAAAGAGTGGTCTCATCTTCTCTGCACATTCCTGGGAAGGTGAAAAGAGGCAAGCCTGTGTCTACTGGGTTTGAAGGGTCTATGGGTTTTCACCAGATGAATGCCATAGTGCGTGCAACATATACAAAACACAGTATTAGAGATGGCAGTGGAAAATTCAAACAAGATCATACAGTACCTGGGCCATATTTTGCTGATTTTTCTGCTGGCCAACATGGACAGGTAATGCCCCCAATTTTTCAAGGTTATTTACACCCTTTCCTATCTAACTAAGGGGATCTGGGATGTTCCACTTCTATGCAAGATTCTCAGGGACTGCCCCTAACCACCCATGATATTCTTGACCTCACCAAAGTATTTCAAGTGTTGGTGGAACATTCTATACTTGCCGAGGCATTGCAAAGACCTCCCACTACTGCTGAAAAGAAAATCCTTCATGCTTCCTCTTCTGGAAGGAGTTTCAAAATTTTATCCCCTACCCTAGATGTCTCAAATCTTTCCTATTCTTCTCCAAAGCATATTGGACAAGTACCCTCCATTCAGGGGGACCTAAAACAGGCCCCATTAGACAAAGATGAATCCAAACCTTCTTCTGCCAAACGTAAGTTCAGTGATTTCTCATTTTCCCAAAATGTATCAAGTCCTATCATTACTCCCAATGTGAGTTTAAATGGTTTGAGAGCTACCAAAGTACAGAAGAGAGCCAAGTCCACTCACAAAAACAGCCAAACATGTTTCCTCTCTCTCCCAAAATGCACTCTGCAATCTGTTTCCAGTAAAGTAGGTTGAGACCTGACCCTGCTGACCATGGGGATATCAGAATTTCCCCAATCAAGCAAGAATGCTTTCCAAGTACTCTACCTTTAAAAAATGTTCACAGATCCTCTCCTTCAGTCCAAAGAGTAGTAAATGAAACCACAATCCCTCAAGTGAGCCTCACAATGCTCAAACCTGACCTAGCAGAAACAAAAATTTCCACATCTACACCAGAAGTTCAAGTAATTAAATGGATTCTTGAGAGTTCCACACTTACGCAAGATGTAGTCGAGACTCATGGGGCGATGCATGGGTCTCTTGTGCCTTCTGCACATACACAAATTGAACTAGCACTCTTATCATGTACCACCGGGCCTCTGATATGCTCACAATCTGTCATAGAGGCACTAGGATTGTCCCACTTTATAGAAGAGACTAAAAGACAAGTTCTCAAAAGTGATATCCCACAGAAAGTGAGATTAAGCCATTCTCTTGCAATGAAAAATGAATCTGAAGATGTCCATTCAAACAGAAGAAGAATGAAATGTACTCTCTCTAAATGAGTCTTCAAAAAGTCCAAAAAGGACCAAGACTTATTCAAATGTCCCCTACAAGCCAAAAGGGCCCTCTTGACTTGTTATCAGACCCAAAATAGCCAAGGTTGTGCCCAATCATACCCAATGAGCCATGTAAGCTCTGTACAGTACTCTGAAATGATACACTATTTCTTGCCTCCCAAAGGGACTCTTGGACATTTAGAAACCATGGGAAAGAATGTAAAAATTCCCACATGTACATCACAGATGATAGGATTTCCAAAATCTTCACCTGTTTCCCTATTTCATAAAGAGAATGTAGGACAGTATTCTTCTACAAAAGGAATTGTAGCCACAGGTCCATCTTTAGAAAAGATTCATAGATCTGAAACATTTTCAGAAGGTGATCTAGGACATATTCCAAACCCTCCAAAATTTCTGGATCGAATTGTATGTGAGCAAGGAGCTAAGACAATTGACATGTACACCCAAGAGTCTGTAGCATCCTGTACAGCTAATAAGTGGGATTTCTTGCATTCTCCCTGTACACAAGAATACTTAATACCTCCTCAAACTTCACAAGAGGCTATGGGAACTTCCCTATTTTCTAAAGGGAATGAACTGCCTACACCATCTACAGAAGATGCTACAAACCCTTTTGCATCTATACGTAGGACTGTTGGTCATTCCCCAGACCCACAAATATCTCTAGAACATCTTCCAAATACACCAAAGGCTCTGAATTCTACCTCATTTTCTGAAGGGGCCCTAGAAAATGTTTTACCCGTCAAGCTGGCTATGAAACCTGACACTTCTGTACAAAAGGTGTTATCACCTTCTCCTCCTAGAGAAAGTTTTCCTGGAATATCCACAAGTAAACAAGGAGGCCAAGAAACTTCCCTAACTTCTCATGAGTCTGTTAGACCTCTCACGTTTGCCCGTAGTACTCAAGGAGAGACCACAACTACACAGGTAGGTTTACTACCTTCCCTTCCAATTGAAAAAATGTTCATCATTTGTACAGGTACATTAAACACATTAAGATCTTCCCCATCAGACGAAGAGGCTATAGGATATACGATATTTGAACAGGGTACTTTACAGTTACCTTCATCTACCCAAGAGCGTTTTGTTTACATGCTTTCTCTTGGGGGAAAAAGTAGACATTTCCCATCTATCAAAGACATCCCCAGGCATTCAGTTTCTAGAAAACACAAATTAAGTGTTTATCCTTCCGATAAAGAAGACTTTGGAACTTCTGCAAAAGTGGGGCTTGTATCATCCCCTGCTGCCAAAGAACCATCAAAAGTTACATCTACTCCTCAGGATAGTCCTACACCTTCTATATCTGTACAAAATACCTTGCAATATTTTACAAATGACCAAGGTACTATGGAAAGTTGTCAAACTACCAGAGGACATGCTAGACATTCCATTACTTTCCAAACGTCTCAAGAGCTTTCTGTCTCTACCGAAAAACCACTAGTATGTTCACCATCTCCCCCAGAAGTTGTGGGACTTTCTTCATGTCTCTCAAGTGCTCCTGAATATTTTACTTGTGCTCAAGGAGAATTGTTACTTTGCGAATCAAACCTCAAATCTACACAACTTCTTCTATATTACAAAGGGACTAAGGGAAAGTCCACATCTAAAAAAAATATCATCTAGAAGTATCGCCATTAGCCCAAACACATCTGAAAATTTTTATTTCATTTAAACAATCTAAAAGTCTTTCTGCCTACAGCATTCTTGCTTGAGAATATTTCCTATCCACCCTAAGATCTCTTTCACCATCAAAATGTAGGCAGGGATACCTAGAAACGTTAACAAATCCCCACATGTCTTTAGGAGCTTCTGCATCTTCCCCTGGAGTTCTGTGTGCCCAGGGAACAAAAGAAACTTTGCTGTATGGTAAAGGTGTTCAGAAATCTTTTCCACCCTCATTAAGTTTTAAAGGATATTTTCTCCACATCACAGGATATCTGAAATATTCCTCACCAGCACAAAGGGTTTTAGGATATGTCCCTCTAGCTCAGATGCCTATGGAAACTTTTTTATCCTCACCTGGGTTTACAAGACTTTTGATGTCTTTGCCAAGGACTCTGGATCTTCCCCCCAAAACCCAGAGTAATACTGCTACTTCACCAACGACCCAAGGAACTCTTGCACCCTTGTTTTCTCTCCCAGCTAAAATGGGAACCTACCAATCTACACAAAAGTTCCTCAAACCTATTAAACCTAGTCCAGAACATCTGTTAATTTCCCTTTCTGCCATCGTGACTCCTGGATTCATACCAGTGGCCCAAAAGCCTCTAAGCCTTTTTCAATCTTCTCATGAGATTCTGTCAAATGTGACACCTAATTCAGGAGGTCTAGATTTATCTCAGTACGGTTCAGTGGACTCCCTAAATCAAGTGCCATCTACCCAGTGGCAACTGGGAACTCCCTCATCCTCAGAAGGAAGTGTAGCAGTTTTGTCTTATGATCAAGCGGCTGTGAGTCAGTCCCTATCTGCACAACAACATCTTGAATAATCCACATCTTCACAGGGAACTATAAGATACTCTATGCCTTTTCTAGGTGATATGGCACATCCCCTGACTTCCGAGACAACTAAAGGACGATTGCAACCTGAGGGTGTGTATATGGGGACATATTCACATGCTCAGGGATCTCTAGTACATTTGAAAAAACTATCAGATTTTCCAAGACATAAGCATTCTGATCCTGATCCTGTGAGAATTTGTATACCTGCTTTTGCTACAGAGGCTTTTGTATCTTCTTCTTCTTGCCAAGGATCTCAAGAGTCTTTTTATGAAAAAAGGAGGATGTAAAAGACTCACTCTCTGCATCAAATGCACAGAGACATCCAATAACTACTCAGGTCTTAGACACTTTGGTAAATACCCAAGGGCCACTAAACCTTTACACACCTTCTATTCCGAATGTGCATATTTTGCAATCTACTCTTGGGGATTTTTCTTTGCAAAGGACTCTTGATATATCACCACAGGTACAAGGGAACCTAGACCCTTTGGTATCTGCCCAAGGGAAAGATAAAAAAAAAAATAAATCTGAAAAAGAAAATTTGAGACAGTCTCTATCACTACAAGAACCTGTAAAACCATATCTACATAATACAGGTGTTTAAGGATCTTCCCAACATGTTCATAGGAAGGCCCAAATATTGCCACCTAAACAAGAGGCTGAGAAACTTTCCCTATCTCATCAAGCTTCTACGAGCCTTCACAAATATGAAACTTGGTCTCCAGAAAATTTATTACCTGAACAAAGATCTTCTTCATCTATGCAGGAAACTAAATAAACCTTATCTTCCCAATGGAGTGTCAAACCTTCTTCATCTGTACCACATGCTAATAAAGTTCTCCAAATTACATCAGGGACTCTAACAAATGTAAGGTGTAAGAAAAGGCCTCTTGAAATCTCTATGTCTGTCAAGGGTACTGTGGATTCTTTGCCATCTACCACAGGGTTTCAAGGGCATTCAACATATTTCTAAAATAAATTAGGTAAATCGTCATACATGATAGAATCTCAGGATACCTCTCCATCTATCCAAGGGACTACAGGTCATTTGCCTTATAAAGGGAGTATGATAATGCATAAATCTAAAACTAAGACTTTAGAAATTTTGTCATTTGAACCAGCTACATCTTCATCTACCAAAGAAAGTAAAGAAAAAAAAAATGTGTCAACTTCTCAAGGGAGTATGAAACCTACATCATCTATACCATATGATCATAAAACTCTACAAACTGCATCAGAGACAGTGACAAATGTGAGATGTAATCAAAGGCCTATAAATCATTCCAGGCCTATCCAGGGTACTGCGGGTACTTCATCATCTACCCCATGGTTTCAAGAGCATTCAGCACCTTTCCAAAATAAAGTAGGGCACTCATCACAGAGGGCAGATTCTCAGGATATTGATCTGTCAGTCCAAGAGACTGCAGAAACATTTCCAACTCCCACAGGGCATACAGGGCATTCACTCTATGACAGTGGATCTCAGGAAACTTCTTGGGAAATCACAAAGGATTTAGCATATTTGCTATCTACCAAATTTTGCATATCTGTCAGGACGTCTCTAAGTTTTTCAACATGCACACAAGATTCTGTCCAGCCATCATCTTCACTGAAGAATCAGGGTACCTCTGAGTCTGCACAGTGTACTCATATGCATTTATCATCTTTCTCGGGTTCTTTGGTAATGCCTCAATGTGTGTCGAGGACTACATAGTCACATGGCCTAAAGAAGCATGGTCTATCCTCACCAGCATACCCAAACCCTCCACCTACTTTGCAGAAAGTTGTGACAAGTATCCCCTATTCACAAGCAACCATTGAATGGAATGTGTCAGCAAAAATTTCTGCATTGCCCTCGCCATTTATTCAGGTTCATGCAGAAGGTATCCTTTGTGCACAAACCAATTTGGGGCAGCATATAGCTTCACAGGGAGTTGAAGAACTTTTGTTTCCTAGCTCAGAGACTCTAGGTAATGAAGAAAGTGAGAAGAAGGAACTAGAACTATTTCCATCTCCCCATGTTTCTCTGGGACTCTCTTTGCCTGCAGAACTTACCTTAGAATCTTTGACATCTGCACAAGGTGTTCTGGGACCTTCCCTATCTGCCCAAGAGTCACAGAAACTATCAGAATCCAATCTTGAACCCTCAGGATCTGTGTCACTTATTTCAAAGACTGTAAAACATCCAACTCATTCCCAGAGGTCTCTCAAATTTTCTCCATCTGCTCAACAAACTTTACCACGCCCATCATTTTCACCAAAGACCACTAGACATTTCCTATATAGTCAGGAAAATCTGGGAAATTTTGTGTCTTCAACAAGGTATCCAGAATACTCCCCAGCAACACCAGGTGGTAAGGCACAACCATTATCTACTCCAGCAGCTGTAGGACGTTTTCTGCTTTCAAAAGAGCACAAGAAAAACTTCACAGCTCCAAAAAGAACATTGTCTGTTCAAAGTTCTTTGTCATTCATACAAAGGAATGGAGAACATTCACTACATTCCACTGGGGATTCGGGACTAAATACACACACCCAGGGTTCCTGGGAACATTTGTCATTTGTGGGGGAAGATGTACAATATTCTCAATCTGATTTATGATCTCCAGAAGCTTTAATATCATCACCAAATGAATGTCTGTGTATTTCTTCACAACAAGAGACCACATCCTCTGAACACAGTAATTTGGGACCTTGCATATCAGCCAAAGGGTCTCTGAATGAGACTAAATTTAAGCATGTATCTCTAGGATTGTCACCATCTTAGCAGTGAACTGGGTGGCATTCATTACTTGCACAAGTCACAGTAGATCCATCCAAATATTCAAAGCAGACATTGGGTGTTTTGCCAACAATTACAGGATCTCTGGGTTCTACCCAAAATTATCAGGTGCTCACATAATCTTTGCCAATTGATCAAGGGCTTCTGGAAATTTCTTTATCTGCACAAGGGACTCTAGGCTATTCTTTATCTGCACAAGAGGTTTTTGGACATTACCATTCTGTCCAAGGGTCCACAAAACTGTCCAATTCTAAACAAGGGGCTCTACATAATGTGTCATCTGCTCAAAAGATATTTAAACCCTCAACTTCTTGCCAGGAAGCTAGAAGATATTTTTGTACATCTTCTCAACATACTGCACAAAGATTCCTATCTTCCTTAAGGTACACTGGGCCCTTCGTACATTGCCAGAAATCTCCAGAACACATTTCTTATTCACCAGAAGACCTAAATAACTCACCATGTGTACCAGGTAGTGACAAGCAATTTGTACCTACTTCATGGGTTCTAGGAGCTTTGCCACCATCTTCTCAAAAGCCCAAAGAAATTTACAGAGTCAAAGAGGGAACTTTGCCTGTGCAAACTTCTTTTTTCCACAACCAATCAATTGTAGAAAATTCAGCAAATGCCACAGGAATATTAGGAGAATACAAAGAATCACAGAGTACTTTAGATAATTTGACAGAAGTGAGGGAGGATGTAGCATCTTCTCAATCCGATTCAGTGACTCTAGAATCTTTGCTACCATCACCTCCAAAACATACTAGAAAGCCATCTTCTATCCCAGGAGGTGCAGAATCTTTCCAATCTAGCAAAGGATATCTAGCACCTTTGCAGTCAGCCCAGAAGATTCTGAAACATTTTACCTCATCTCTGGCAACAATGAAAACATCACAGTGTTCTGAATGTCCTCATAGTCATCGTGTTATTCCTCCTCAGAACAATGGTCTCAAGAATCTTCTGATTGTGCTCATGGATCTATGAATGTCTGTCTATCTGCACAGGGGTCTTTAGGTTTGGCCCCATGTACACAACAGTCAACTAGACATTGGACCCCTGCCCAAAGGCCTTCAAGTCCTTCTGTATATTCACAAGGTATAGGAACATAATCCACCTCTAAACACGGCATAGTAGAAGACTCACCATCTAACCCAGTGTGTCAGGGATGTACCCATAGTGCTCAAAGCATGGTAAGAAGTTTGAAATCTAACCAAGGTTATCTGAGAATTTAGCAACTGCACAAGGCTCTTTAGAGCCTCTGTCATCTCCCCAGGGGAACCTAGGATATCTATCCTCTGCACCCACTGCAAAAATATCTTCAAAAGCTACACCAGAACATGCAGTATCTGATGAATCACTTCTGGTACTTTCAATATCTGTTCAAATTTGTCCCTTACTTTCTTTGCTAAGCCTGTAAATTCCTTCCCTTTCTACAATGGATTGTTGATCTCTCTAAACATACATAGGAACCTGTTACTTCATGCCATGGCCCAAATGAGCCTTTGAGTTCTTCACAAGTGTTCTAACAAACAGGTCCATCTGCTTCAGATTCTTCAGGATCTATGTATTCTTCCAAAGGACCCAAGGCGATCTCTTTATTTGGACAAACAGTAGGCCCTGTATCATCTTCCTTAGGGCCTTTGACGATATCCTTATCTGTTCAAGTGAATCCGAATCCTTTTTTCTCTGCTCATGAAGTTGGAGGCTCTGCCTTTTTTTACAGGGCAATCTGTAAGTTTGCACCTTTACACATGGTAGGACAGTAATATTCAAGTCTTCACCAGATTTGGAAGTTTCAGCATCTACCACAGAGAGTTTAAGATGTCCACCATTTGTCCAATTGGATTGAGAGCTTCACAACCAGTCTTATTGTCTCTGAGACATCCCCTGTCTGACCAAAGTGGCCAAGAAACATTGACATTTGTCCAAGGGCCTCCAGATATTTCCTTGTCATATCAAGAGAATCCAGGTCTCTGTTTGGAAAAGGAAGCTTTAGAAAATACAACCTCTCATCCAGAATATCTTTGACTTTCTGAATATGTCCAGGGCATATTTGAAACATTGCCATATATGCAAAAGAGTGCAGAAGTGCCACCAATCACCCAAGACTTTCAATTGTAAATGATTCTCTCAGACTTCCACCACTTTCATCACTTAATCCAGAGGCAGATGAAAATCTGCCATGTACACAGACCATTTTTAAAATTTCACATTCTAGTCTTGGACCTCACAATCTTTGCCATATATTCCAGGAGCTCTGGTGCTTTTGAAACCTAATGAAGGAGTGCTGGGATCTTTAGTATGTGAAGAAGAGTTTCAGGCAACACCAACATCTCACCAGGAAAGTCTAAAACATTCCCAAGCAGCCCAGTGCCTCCTATCCAACACACTCTGGGTAAATCCTTTTCAACTGAGATTTCGGGACTGTCCCTATGTGCACAAGGTGACATTATCCCTATGCCTTCTCATGAAGAATACCCAAGACACTCCCCTTTTCCCAACAAAAGCTCTAGGCATTTCAATTCTACCCAAGGGATTTTAAAATATGCCCCATTTTCTGAAGGGGATATCATGACTTCCCTTCAGAACATGAGCCCTCATAATCTATCTCTTCTGCCTTAAGTAGCATTACTTCTTCAAATACACTGAAAAGGACTCAGTCACCATTCCTGATACTGACAAATGAGCCTATGGATCCTCATAATTTCCCCACCACATTATGTCATCCACAGACTGTCCAAATCCTCTGACCCCTCATCAGAAAATGCCCCTTCAAACCTAATGGATACTCAGGATTCCCATTCAGAATATGACAGTGACAAAACGTTCTCTTTATCAAAAAAGGGGCACAGATATTCTTCAAATTCCAAAAAAGTTAAGAAACTGAAAGTTGTTCCCAAGGAGGGCATCTCTACAGAAGAGTACATGCAAGCCTCAGATATTTCACCTCTCCTCATGAGATTCCAAGATATACCAATTCTACCAGGAGAAGACACAAGAATGCCTCTGGCACCCAAGCCACCTTGAAAACTTATTCTGCAAATCAAGAAGTCATAGAGTCATCTCCAGAAGGAAACCATACCGATAGGTTTCTCAAACTTTCATCATCACAATCGTATGCTATTCACCCTCTCTTTACTAATGAGAGCTCAGAACATGTTCCTATTGTTCAAGAGAGAAAGAAACTTTCCATTAGTGGAAAACAGGAGTTCACAGTTATGGTCCCCATTCTATTGGGATTCATAGCTCCACCAGCTCCAAAAGGGAATGTCCATCATACCCTGTTAGCCAAGGAAATTGAAGACAAATTTTATGTCAAGCACCTTGCCAGAAGCCCAGGGAGAGACTCAGCATTCCAATGTGAATATGGATACCCACTTTGTGAACCCTCCCTTACAGGAGGCCACAAATATTCACATATTGTCCAAAGCAATCTTAAAATTTCCCACTACAAAAGGAGAAGCTGTAGTTCTTGCTCTCACATGAAGGAGATATCAGTTCTTCTCAATCTGACCAAATGTAGTCTCAAATTTTCTAATTCTCACCAAAGAGACATTGGATATGTACCCCTTATTTCCAGTAGCCTCAGTACATTCCAGCCTCAAAGAAATGGACTCTCAAATTACCCATCTAAGAAATTGGGCCTCAGAGATGCTTTTTCTAAAAAGAGAGCTCAGAAATGTATGCTCTAATCAAAATTCAGTCAGTTCAGGAATACTCTGGCTTCCCCCTTGTGCCCAAGTTGCTACCAGACATTTCCTGCCTAGCAAATGGAACCTGTAAGGCTTCCCAACACAGGAGAATTGCCTGGGCCCCATTGTTTCTTCTCATGGTATTTTAAGTTTTTTGTTTTTTTTTTTTTAATTCACAGGCTGCCCTTATTTATCACATTAAGGGTTTTATATGAATAACAGGAGATTAGAACTTTATCTTCTCATCAACCTTCTCTCAAACTTGCAACCTCCATTCCAGCTTTCTCAGATCCTCATTGAGGGATCAGGTAGCCTAAAACCATGACAAGAATCCACCTTTTGTTTAAGAGTAGCTCTCAATTTGTTGCTAGAATCATACACTATACAATTTTCTCCTCGTGGAGAATAAATAATGCTTCTTCTGAACAGGGAGGACATAGAACTATTTGATCTGACCTAATTGGTGATAAATAAACTCCCTCATTCTAAGGTGAAATGAATGCAACTAAGCCTGATCCTCTCACCTCATAACATCTTTTCAAAGAATAGGTCCCTGGTACCTGAGGTTCTAGTGACTAAGAGTAGCAAAGGAAGCCATAAGCCAAGGAAAATTGTCCTAACGTTTACCAGCATAAATGAGAAAGCCATGTCATGTTCAAAAGAATGCATCTGATTTATCAGGAGACCAAGCTGGGAACTTTCTCCTAGTATGTTTTTGATTGATTACACTGCTACTTTGTCCTTCATGATATGGATATTTCATGTTTGCATGAATCTTGGTAAGGAAATGTTCACTCTTTCCCTACTCTCTAAGTTGACTATTCCTAGATTTTCCTCTGAAAAAAATGATTCTTTGATATTTCTGCTTTCCACAACATGGTAAGAGGTTTTTGCCTCGAAAGAATCATCTTCTAAAAAGTTTGTGTGTGTATGCATCAAAATTTTAATTCTGTCCATGGGTCCTCCACACAAGCAAGACACACATTTCCCTGTTTCTGAAGTGGAGATCAAATCATTCACAAGGGTTAACGGGATCTTCAGGCACACTCTTTCTAAACCAGGATGCCAAGTATACTTCAGTGGTCCTCAAGTAATGACCTACTTTGTAAGAATCACAGATTTCCAAACTACTGTATGACAAAGGGCAATTATGATCTGTTTGAACTCTGAACCAGGGATATTCTAAGAGCCTAAGTCACTTAATGGTACCTGTCTAGAACCAATGTGCCTCATATCTTTCACCAATAACTCAAGGTGTTTTAGATGTATCACCTCAACATCAAATGTGTCAGAAACTTCCCAGTTTTCCAGTCAACATTAATATATAATTCCTTTGAGATCCTAAAATCTCAGACATTCATTTGTTGCTCAAATATCCCTCAAAGTTACCACATCAGAATAAAAGTGTCACTTATATCCTCAATGACTAAAGAGGACCTGTGATAAATAACAGAAGATGCAAAGGTCTTCAGACATTGGAAATATCATAAGAAGGCCACAAATACAACACTTTTACTATCATCAGACAATAGCTTTGATGAAGTCACAGAGGGGACTCACATGCACTCTTCTACAACCAGGAAATTAATGCCTCCACCTAATAACTCAAGCAAGACAGAAGCAAACTAACCAGTAACTTCAAGGGGGCTGACACCCAGTTGGATTTTGAAGAGGGCCTTAGCCTTGTTTGCTCTAACCATAGTTGCCCCTGACATCAAGATTATCCCAAAGGTGTCAGCTGACCTTCAAAATGTGTTTTATTCTTCTTCTGTCCGCACCGGAGGGTCTGAGACAAGACCCTCTGTTGATATAAACTACAGAACTAACCTTATGACTAAGCGGTTTGTCTCAAACATTCAGGCTTATCTGTAGTGTTCTTCAGACTGAATCCTTGTGACCAAGAATGCACAAGAAATTCTCTCTTTGTTCATGGCTGACTCAGGTATACACCTAAACTAAGAGAGACCAGATGCTCTCTCGCTCAGGCTAATTTGGTTAGGAAATGCACCTATAATTACCACCAAAAATAAACCCTCAGAAAACTCTGGATTCAAGTCCCATGCCATGAAATAAAAGCCCCAGCCTGGATCCAAAGCCTTCTATCTTTAAGATTCTCAACAGAAAGTTAACTGTCATCCACCCCCACTCCTGTGTGGCTTATTGTAAGTTTAAATAGGAAAGAGATCCAGGGTCTTTGACATGAGTTGTCAGAAGAAACCTCAGATGGCTGTCAAGTCTGCAGTGGATTCCTGAGAGAAAAGAACTGTCTCTGAAGGTATGAAGACCTAGAATGCCTGGACCATCCTGCTCTACTGAAGGTAAAAATGGATACTCCCCTACTAGCCAGTGGGGTTGAGGACTTTTCTTCATTCCCAAACTTTGGAAAATTTCCTCACATAACTTTGACCTTAAAGGTTATACCCTATACCCAGTGTGCTCCCTTAAGAGTACCTTGTGCCCAGGAGACAATGGGATATATTACCTCTGACCAAGGAACATTTCTCCCTCCTGTCATAGTTTACAGAAGTCAAGAGGAGGAAGCATATCCTTGAAACTTATGCCACTTCCTTGACTACAGTCACTTGACATCGTATAAAATCTTAAATTGTTCACTTCTGGCTGTTTGAACTTAACTTGCTGAGGAGACATATCCAAGCTATTTATGAATCATGGTATCAATATTTGATCTCCTCCTGATTCAGCTAATGAGAAGGATACCCTATTCTCTTAAGAACAGTCAGATGGTGAGGAAATGCTAGGACATCATGATATAAGATCAGCAATGTAATTTTTGTTCAAAATATAGGGATTTTTATACTTTGATCATCTTTCCTCTTACTAGGATCTCAGCACCTCCTTTCCTTCCAATGATACTCACTCCTTCTTCCTTTGATTACCTAGTAACCATATCTTAACACTAAAGCAAAGATAGCCTTAGATCATCCCTGTTTGTTCAAAGACACAGGATATACAGATGGGGAAAATACTTGGAAGCTAGTGAGATAGACTCTGAACTTCCCTCTAGTACTCATTGTAGCTTGGAAAACTTCCCTGCTAACCATGAGGAAACTAGATATCTGTTTTCTGCAAAACATAAAAGGGGACCTCTATCATATGGAGCAAGACGTGCAAGATTTCTCCTGTATTGAAGATGGACTTACATCTTTCCATTCTCAGAACTACATGTTCCCATGATATTTCTTCATACACTCCTTGATTTTTGAAGAGGCAAAGAGAACTACCATGGATGAGGCTCATGGGAAGGCCTCAGTCCTTCCCTTCCCTAACAATGTAGCCTTGGAATTTGTGCCCCTACAAGGGGGAATGTGAGCTACTATTTTTGAAAATGAACCTCACACATTCCTTACTTCAAAAGTGAAATAAGATATGATCTTTGCAATAATAGTGTATTGTGCCTTGTATCCCCAAACATCCTCTTGTGACTTTCAACTGCCTGAAATAAATATTTCCTAAATAAAGGAGATTCAATCCTTTCATCAAGATGGCAAGCAAAATATATCATTTTGTTTTGGTATGAGATTCTAGTTCCTATGTGTAGAATTATTCACTGGATCCAAGGATTTGCTTTTCAATCCAGTCACATTGTTCCTGCCCATATTAATACAAATATAAGGATAAAACACAACCAGGTAAAACCATCCAGTATGTTTGAAACAGGCTCAGTTAATGCCTGAACTCTCTCAAATTAAAAACAAGATGTGAAATTCCTTACAACTAAGGAAGAGTCGGAAGCTGAATAGCAGTGTTGAGATTTTCTTTAATTGAAAAAAAGTAACAGGGAAATTAATGTTTACCAGGATATTACATAGCACTCACCCCCTTTCCAAGCTTTTTGTAACCTGTAAATTTGCACAAGATCTCAAAATTTTCTATTTCTCATGGGGCCCAATAGTTCCACTCTTACAAAGTAACCTCAGTTCTTTTATTTCACTGAAGAGAATGTTAGACTTCCATCCTACAACTATGCCTACTACAGACATTTCCCATTTGCCAAAAGTGAACTAAAGTATTCTTTTTGTGAAAGACCCTTAAACTATTGGTTTGTTGGAAGAGGGACAAACTCATTCCTCTTCAGACTATAGAATCTCAAACATAAGGCTTATGTCATTCCCTATATAAAAGAAAATATACTAACATCGCGTTCAGTATAGTAGAAAAGAGGCTATGATTTCCTCCTTCAAACACAAGGGCTATTGACATCCAGTTCCTGGCCCAGGGTATAAGTGTCATGAAACAATGATAACAGAGAGCCTATTAGGTTTGGCTTCTATGGTGAAGAGGGTCTAGTTCCTTCCATCGATATAGGAGATTCAGATGGACCTTCTAGCTTAGGGATGCTCAAGAACATTGTTTCATTCAGAAGACAACTTATAGTTGACTTTAAATTTACATTGCCTTAGTGACAATCTCTTAGTGACCAAGAATTTTAGACAGAACTGCCATCTCAAAGGTGAACTTTACAAATTTCTGTGTGTAGGACAGAGGTCAGACAATAGAAAGGTAAAACTAACATACATGCTATCTTCTTAGAGATGGTTGTAAAAAATGCAGTGTTCCCATCTCTCAATTATAGATGCTTACAGACCAGAACAAACTTCAGGGAGACTCAGAGTTCAGACAACTACTCACCCTGTTGGAATATCATGCTGATTGCTTCTTGTACTCTTCCCTACAGTATATTCAATGGATGGGTCTTTGAAGCAGAAATTACATATGGAAACAAATGATGCAGTACCATAGTCTTCTCCCACTTCCCACGATTTGGTAGCTTTTTTTATTCCCTTCTACAATGTGTGGAGACTGAATCTTGCTATTTGGATAAAGATAGCTGGGCTCTTTCTTGCTAAGCAAAGCAATGCAGGATGGCCCCAGAAGTTGCTCTTATAAATACAGGTTTCTCAAATTGGACCTATTTTCCAGTCATCTCATCCTTTTTGAATGAAGGATCACCAGTCCATTCTGCTCTTACAAATAAAATACCAAAGCTTCCATTTCTGTTCACATAATGTTTTAAGAATGAATGGAGTTTAAGATTCGGATTTCTGAATTTTCATTTTGCCCAAGCAGACCAAGTATTAAGAATCTTAAGAGAATTATCAAACTCTATATGGGCCTCAAACATAACCAAATATTGGTGAGCTTTAGATAATTTCTCTTAACCATGGCTATTAAGAAAACACAGTTATGCACAGAAAGATATTACATAATGCTATTCTTTGTTAACAGAGTCTGGAACTTAGTTCATCTGTTTTATATCATTCTTTGAGTACACACAAATAACTGGTGATAAGGTTCAAGGAGTCTTCCAGACTAACAATTCTTACCTATGAATAATTCATAGATTACTGCCAGGTCTACCAGGCAGTAACTGAAGATAGGAATCTTCTAAACTGTGAAGAAGCCCTAGTATCCAGCTCAATTTAGGCTGGAATATTCTATGTTTGTAAAGAACTTTTGTACTTTAAGCAGAATTTATGTCTGATTTAATAGTATACTCTTAATCATCTATGTAGACAACCAATTTCTGTCCATTATATATCAAAGGCTCCCTCTGTATCTAACAGAGTCCATTATCTATCATGTAAGACTGACATGTCCTGAGATCATCTCTACCTGCCCCAGGCCCAATACACCACTTGCAGTAAAAGATGTCCTCAATAAATACCCTCTCTGACAAAGGATTCATATCAACTCTCGTCCTGATAAAGGAGAGCACAAATATTGTCAGGAGCCATTCTCACTTAGCTTTCAAAACACCCTTATTTCAGCCATTTGAAGTCTGCTTTTAGAAGAAAAATACTAGCTTTCAAGATTAGCCAAGTAGCCAGATGGTCAGTATATGCAGAGCTCTCCTGAGTGGGTTAGAGCAGAGTTCACATGTGGTTATGTTCCCATAGCAAATCCTTTCCACTTCACTTTCTCATGATCAATTTATTGTGACAATTTCCTGCAGCACTAGCCAGCTTTTCCCTGAGATTCTGAGAGACAATTCTGAGAAACTGTTCCAGAGAAACAATACTAGACCTGTGAGGTTGTTTCCCAAAAACAATGACTTACCCATTGGCTCCTACATACACCTTGCTTACTTTTCTTTATATTGCCTTATGGAAGTAATAAAAATAGACAGCTTGATTACTATACTGCCTTGCTGTCCATATCTTGAATCTCTTGTCTCACATCCTCTCCTAGTTGGTCCAGGTACTCTGTTGACTGTCCTGCAGGTCTGGACAAAATATTCCAATTAATTGTTTCTCACATTCAACTCCTCACCTGGAAGGAACATCAGAATGACTTTTTTTTCATTATGATGGTCCTCAAATCCATAACCTCTCTTGAAGAGATTTTTAAATGTCATTCTTTCATAGCAGGTCTTACATGTCTCTCCCTCTGCCTATGGGAGACTCACATAATCCAGACCTTCTCATAAATATTTCCTCTTTCCCCTGTGTCTAGTGGGAAAGAAAGCCCTCCCTTAATGTCTTTGTTGGCTTGAAATTTTTCCTGTTGCCCAAGGGACACTCATGCCTACCCTCACTTTTATGGTGTCAACAGATAGTGTTCTTGTGACTTTGTTTTCCTGCTGTATCCCAAATGTCTAGGGTTACTTCCAAACTTATTCCTGCAACATATATTCTGATACCCTCCACTGAAGAAAGATACCTTTGCCTTATCTCATCTAACCAAAGCCTTCATTGCCTAATGATAAACATCCAACCTTTTGGAAAAATGGAACTATTCATACCTGTTATTTCACACAGCACACACAATATACGGACATTCCCAATACTGAAGAAGAAATGGAAGCTGGTCATGCAATACTGAAACTTCCTCTGATCCACAAGGTATTTACCTTTTCTTCATTGTGAAATGATATTTCCTATTTTATTGAAAACAACCAGAGCTTTTGATTATCTGACAAAAAGGTATAGAATTTCACCTTTACATAGAGTTTCCCAGATATCCTGCTTATGGACAGGGTGCTTCCATTCCCTTATTCACATGAAATCTGGCACATGAACTCTTTGATGAAGTGAATAAAAGTCCTATTTCTGTTCAAAACTGGCCAAGCTCCTCTCCATCTAACATGATTTAGACATTCACAACAGAGAGTATTTCAGACCTGGCCTGTGAGATTGAGGAAATCCCACAATCCTCCCCCCCCCCCCTTTCCAGTGCATCTGCTACCTACAGCTTATTTCTGTGGCCTGGGAAGCATTGTTCTGATCTAAGAGCAGTCTCAGCATTCTGAGATCCCAACAGAAGAGTGTCAAGACGAGGGAAAGCCAGAATACTATCTTTGTTGTGATTACTTAGACAGAAACATACTGTCCTCCATGCAGAGGTATGTGTGGATGGACATATATTTGAGCATGATATTAACCTGACATTATTGCATTGCAACCTCTTAGAAGAGTTCTAAGATTGCCCTCTTGCGTACAATGGGCATTCAGATGATATTTATTCTAAATTTTGATTTTATGATTGGAAGGTGATGCACGATTAAGTGCTTGGAATGTCCTATAATCCTCAAGGTATCAATGACCCTTCAACATCTACTGAATAGAGCTGCAGACATATGACTATGAAACATTGAGTCTATCTCATACAATACTGGGGGACTCCTGTCTCATCTTCTTCTTTAGAGCATCTTATATCTATCAACTGTACCAGAGGCACATAAATAATTCCACTTCTGCATACTGGTATTCTAGAATTGCTTCCACCTACTTAAAGAAATCGGAATATCCTTTTTTACCAAATTGGATTTTAGACTATTCCCTCTCCCTAAATTTAATTTTGTACTCAAACTATTTCTCTTCTTACCAATAGAATATCCGTCCTGTTTAGTCTAATAGAGAGCTACAGTCTAACAATACCCAAAAGGTTCTCAGAGCTTTTTATTATGGCTCTGTGTGAGTGGACTTACTAGTATTAATTGATCTCAATCCTTCTGTTGGGACCAAAGAGATTCTCATCCAGTGCCTCTGAATTAACAGGGGCTTCAGATTTTATTTTCTCCAAGCTGCTTTCTAATATTCCTTTCTGACCTATGAGAAACTTGCATTGTTCTCTATCTCTGCTTGGTTTTCAGACATTCCCCAGCCTACATTTAGGACAATGTATCCAAAAAACCTCCAGACCACCCAGGTTTAAAACTCCAGAGAACAAGCTTAGTAAGAACAACCCAGAAAATAAGCTCATTGCCTCAAGGCAGAAACTAAAATAATGTGTTCCTCACATATCATATCTAGACCTAACAGATGAACATATTTTTTAAGAAGGAGAGTCACTGTGGGACTGACAACCATGTTTTCTGATAAATTCTCAGATTGTTGCCTCACTGGGCCCCACTTTCACTACAGTGGACAGATGCTCTAGTTCGTGATGAGGAGCTGCTAAGACAGTACCTGAAGTGTGCTCCACAGGTATGAGGTAACCTGGGACATTGTTCACATGTCAAGGAAAGAGTAGTTGAAGTTTGAACTACCCAACCACACATGATGCTTTACCTCTTCAAATGGTTTCAGATGTCCAGTTTAGATTTAAGAGACCATCACATCATATTCTTTCCCCTTGCTCCTTGATCTCTCAACTATGACCAGTGGTCACACATCTCTGACCATTGTTGGGGACATTCTTGAATATGAGATCATCAATAGTGTCCGCATACTCATGGAGATTAATGGGAACTTAAAATTTGACCTCTGGCCATGGGTACTTCAGACAGTCCTTTCTCCTTACATGAGGTCTCTATACTAGCAACTTAATTCAGCCTCATGTATTTAATTATTTTCTAAAATATGACACTGATGCAATTTGGATGTCTGATATCAATATTAAATTCAAACAATGGTATGTTAGTATTCTATTTGGGTATATTTTTGTCTTTCAGGGCACATTGCTGTATTAACATGAGAAGTCAGAAGGTGGGGTTGTTGAGCACATCCTGGGGAGACACTTTGAAAGACAGATGACAGATCTTGACTATTGAAAATTAGGTCTTGAAAAAGATGACTTTTATAACTAGCATGTTGAGAAATATGATCCTTTAAATCAACAACAAATATATGGTAGATTTGAGTGACCATGGCATGAACAGAAACTCCATGCTGAAGAGCATCAAAGCACTGGGGATGAGAATTGACAAAGGGAAGGATATGTAAACCATTTACCAGAATCTCAAGAATACAGTAGATAGGAGTATACCAGGCACTGAAGCATGGCTCTATAATATCTTTCTGAAGTTGTTGTCTTAGCTGATGAGAAAGCTTAAGATTTTACTCTTAATTGGTCACTAGTGTGGGGAAAATCAGGACTGTTCTATTCAAAAATATTGCCTAGGTGTTTTTCAGTAGCTCCCTGAGAATGAATGTTCTAGCACAGATATTTTAAAACTCCATTATGACAGGAACTTTTACCCTAAAGAGAGCAATGTTAAGGTGAAATAGATTTAAAAAGTCAGCATTGCATTGAACTCTTTGACACAACTTTTCTGTTCTTTGGTGGTGGGATTAATTTAACCGCGTACCCACTGACTGTATAAAATTAGAAAGTTGCTATACCAACTAGAATCATCATCTGCTTAGCCTATAACATCCTTTTTTGCGAAATTATTTGATGGAAACTCTAATATAAGACTTATAAAGAAAAGTAAACTGAGCTCAGTATGCGTGTAATCAGGTTTTTGGTTTTCTCACCTAAATCAAGGATATTTGGGAAGGAGTCACCATATGTGATGGGAGCGTCTACCATTCCAATTATATGTAGTTTTATAACAGGTGTTACAGGTATGACAAATCACTGACTTCATTTAAGAGTAGTTATCATATTCCTTACAATTTTAGGGTTAGGGATGAAGGTGGGTTCCATCATCCTTATTTCACAGAATGCAAATTCTGCTCATTTAGCAACATGCACTTCTGCTGAGTCATCCCTAGGGAAATAGAGCTGGGAAAAAAATAAATAAAAAATAAAAACAAAAACAAAAACAAAAATTCAACTTCATGCATTGCCACACACTACTGAGCAAATCACCCTGACCTATGAACATACAAACACATTATTAGCTACTCCTGTATCTTGTCTACTTCTGGTTAGATAGGGGCCTCTCAGAATGAACCTGGTGACTCTGCCTGGGCCACAAAGACCCCTTTACAACCCCATTTCCACTGTACTATGAAGATTAAATTCTCTCAAGAGACAGGAACCATATTGTATATGTATCCTTAAGGAACCCCATACGTTTCTGAAAGAGAGGTCAAAATATAAAAGCATAGACAGTAGACACAGGGGCTGAACTCTGGTCCTCCCACTATGCAGTAAAAAAACCATCCCTTTGGCATTGGTACAGGATACTATCCTGTCATCTTGACTCCTCAAATGTAGGTGAGATACCCAAGCTGGGCAGGCCTGCCCAGAGTGTGCTAATATTGTGGATCCATACCACACCCAATCTTATAGAGGCTATAGAGCATAAAAAAGGCAGGAGGCTGCCAAGTGTGACACAAGCACTTCCCTCAACTTATTACAAGTCTCCCAAATAGATACAAACTTCAACAGGGGAGGATTTAGTTCATATTACACTGGAAGGGGGAAATGCTTTGGATATATTATTACTGCAACAAAATAATAATAATAATAATAATAATAATAATAATAATAATAATAATCTTTTGTAATTAATCTGTGTGTTGCTCCCTGGGTAAGTTATTTCTCTCACTCTCACAAATCCATAGTTGCCAGAAATATCTTTTGTAGGGTTGAGGCCACAGGGGCTTTCCTTCTTCACTTTGCCCTATATCCAGCCTATTATTTTTCATTGATTTTACTAATTAAAAATATCAAGGATTACATTTGATATCAGATAAATATCTATTTATTTTTGTTTTAATTGTTTTGTTTGTTTTCATTTGTTTTTATTTTTTATTTATTTATTTTTATTTATTTATTTATTTATTTATTTTTGAGAAAGGGATTCTCTGTGTAGCTCTGGTTGTCCTGGAACTCACTCTGTAGACCAGACTGGCCTGATTTTAGGAATCTGCCTGCCTCTGCCAGCCTAGAGCTGGGATGAAAAGTGTGCTGTAGTTTTAGGATTGCTTTTTTAAAATTCTTACTTTTATCAAATAAGAATATTCCCATTAGACCATTGATTCACTGTTTCTTATTGAAGACAGTTATTTCTCACTGCTGCAAACAAGAAAGTATCACAAATCCATCACTTCTGTTGCTTCAGGTGTTAATTGCTAGGTTGTTGATAGTAATTACCTTTT
This sequence comes from Apodemus sylvaticus, assembly GCF_947179515.1. Taxonomy (NCBI): domain Eukaryota; kingdom Metazoa; phylum Chordata; class Mammalia; order Rodentia; family Muridae; genus Apodemus; species Apodemus sylvaticus. The sequence continues at coordinate 979,382 of NC_067496.1, forward strand.
CCATGCACTTTGCACGTGGAATATTTTTCCAAACTCATGATGAAATATTTGTATTCAGACTTATTCAATCTCATAGCCAGCATTATTCAAATAGTTTAATTCAAAATAACCCAATAACATTAGTGGTAAGTTAGTATTCAATTTTTTTAAATAAAACATTAAAATTTTTATAACTTATAATTTCAATATTGGAAATCTTATTCTGGAGTGAGTAATTTTCTTTTGAAACTAGTCTATATTTTAAATAGGGAAATTTTGTATTCATCTCATTTACCAACTCATTCTTTAGGACAAATCACTAAACAGGTCTTAACATGTACAATTCGTGTTGTAAAAGATTTACCAAGAGGGGATAACTTAAACTCATGAGGAAAGATCATTTTTAGTAAAACACTTAATATTAGATACAACCAATAATTAAAAGTAGTTTATTAACTGGTGAGAAAAACTGACCTAAAATAAATTTACTATATCCATAATGTTAATTTCCTCTGTTTAAAATTAAATTAATAAAATATTTATATCTTCCCACTGAAAATTACTGTAAATTCTGAGTTTGTTTTTTATAAATTTACATGTATACTTTATTTAACAAATAAGTTCTTTTTTTACAGTACATGAGGATTTTAATAATATAAGTCATTCTTTAATTTTTATTAAGATAATAGTTTAATTTATTAGGGAAGTCTCTTACTTTAAGGTTGATATCTTTTCTTAAAAATTCAAGCCTTTATTAAATTAGGTAAACATTATTCCAACTGTTTTCCCATCTTTGCTTATTATTGCAGAAGTGGATGACCTGGTTGGTCATCAGTGAAAGCAGAGGCCCTTGGTCCTATGAAGGCTCTATGCCCCAGAGTAGGGAAAAACAAGGATAAGGAAGCAGGAGTGGAAGGGTTGGTAATTAGCACTACAGTGGATGGGATGGGGGGATTTTGGAGGAGAAACAAGGAAAGGGGTTAACATTTGAAATGTAATTAAAGAAAATATCTAATTAAAAAGGAAAAAGAAGTAGTATTAAGCATCCCTTGTGCTTTTGTATGTTCCCTTGCTAATATGCATTGTTTTAGTTAATTAATCACTTATGTCTATTGATTATTTTTATTTATATACCTATTTTTCTCTATTTATTTATTGAAAATGGAGACTACAGTAAGTTTTCAGAGAGTAACTTGTTGTCCCACCATCAGCCAGAGATATTTAGGGATCTCTACTGGATCTCCTTGATCAATTAAATCAAACATAAGCCAGTTCTACAACTGTAAATTTTGACTGTCTACAAAAGATGGAAGGTCATTTCAAACACCTTCTGTTCCATCACCAGGACAACTGTCTAGGGTAATAATCATAGATTCCAGGATATTTTCATTCCTCTAGGTTTCTACACTTTGCCTCCCCAAATTTTAGCTGTCTCATCACACATCATTCCCCACATTTCACCAACCCCAACCTGATCTCTTCCACTCTAGTCCTCAACTTGCTTCCTTCTTACACATAGTCTCTATTCTACTTCCCTTTCCCATAGATATCCATGCTTCCCTCCTACATCCTTCATCCATACCTACCTAACCTCTCTGGATCTATGGATTTTAGCTTAATTACCATTTACTTAAAACCTAACATCTAATTAGAAGTGAATATATAGTATGTATACTTTTCTAGATCTGGGTTTTTTACACAAAATAAGTTTTTCTAATTCTAATCATTTGCATATAAATTACTTTCTTATCAAATGTAACCACTGAGTAGTACTTCATTGTGTAAATGTACCATTCTTTTTGGTCCACTAATGAGTTGAGTGATATATGTAGTATTTGCAGTTCCCACCTATTCTGAATAAATTCACAATGAACATAGTTAAACTGTATCCATGTGGTACAATCAAATGTCCTTTGTGTACATGCTCAAGAGCAAAATATCTTGATCTTGAATTAGATCAATTTCCAAATATCTGAGGAGCTTGCATATTGCTTTCTATAGGGGGTGTAAAAACTATTCAATACCTCCAACTCTACACTCTCAACAGCATGAGCTATCACTTGTGTTATTGATCTTCTCCATTCTTCCAAATGTAAGAGGGAATATTAGTTTTGATTTGCATTTCTCTCATGGCTAAGGATTGACAATTTCTTAAAGTGTCTCTCACACACATTGGGTTCCTATACTGAGAATAATGTGTTTACATTTGTAACCCCATTTATAACTTTTGTAGTTGTTGTTTCAATATCTACTTTTATGTGATCGTGTCTTTTGTTGGATATTGTATTTCTATGGGATGTGAAGTTGATAAAAATCTTTTTCCACTTAGTAGGTTGCATTTATGGCCTATTGATGATGCTCTTTGCTGTTTTAAATTATCAGCAGAATGATTTGAACATCATATTTGATTTTTGTGGTATATAAAATATGTGTTACATAATATATTAATGTTACTACAAAAACAAGTAACTTTGTTAAGATAAATATGAAAGAAATGGATATCTTAATTATGACATTTTCATATTTTTTTATTTTATTTACACTTGATATAATTGTTTTATACTTTATATCACTTAGAAATTATATTCTATTCTATAATATAAATCAATAAAATTAATATCTTCTTTATTTTATACATATTTTAATTAATTATTGTTATACACTTCATATTTTATATAACACCTTGCTAAACCCTGTCCATCCTCTGACTGCGCCACATCCAATATCTCCTTCCCTGGTACTGTCCCCACATAGATGTCTCTACACTCCTACCCTGCCTGACTTCTAAACTCCCTGGGATATCCATTTAATTGAGGGTTAGATGCATTATCTCTGAATGAATACTGGCCCCACAGTCCTCTCCTTTTTGTGTGCTAGTGGCCTTATACCAGTTAATGTATATTTCCTGTTTGGTAGTCCAGAGTTTAAGAGATACTGGGGGTTCAGAATAATTGAGATTGTTGGATCTCCTTCAGGGTCAGCAAAGCTTGATTTAGCCTTCCCTAATTCAACAGAAGGGGTCAGTTGCTTCTGTAAATTGATTTGTTTCAAATATCTTATTCTGACACCTTCAGTTGTTTGTTGGGTTTTCTTGAATGCTGTCATGCTAGGTTCCTTTTTGGGAGCATTCAGTAACAGTGTCATTTCTTGAGGCATCCTCTTGTACTGAATCCCATTTTGAACCTGCCATTGGAACTCTTATTCTCTGGCTCCTCTACTTTTTCATCCCTCTAATTCTTTGAGAAAGAAAAAATATTGGATGAGAGGTATGAATGTGGGATGGCCCATCTCACTCATTTTTACCCCTGTCTTCCTCTTGGAGTTAAGCTCTATAAGTTCCCTCTTCCTTCTATCAAGCATATCATCTAAGGTTCCTACCTTTTACTACTGTGAGTCTCTCACCTCCCATGTCTCTGGTCCTTTCTGGAGGATTCCCCCAACCTCTTATATCCCTAGGTTGCCTGTTTCCATTCTTTCTGCTAGACCTCAGTGCTTCAGTCCTTTTCCCTCCCTCAGTGTCAGATCAGGTTCCCCTCCCCCCTTCTGATGCCCCTCTTCTCTCCTGTCTATGTTCCCTACCAGGGTTCTCCCTTCTTCTTGACTTGTGAATGTGTTAACTGAGCACTTTTTGACATTTTGGAGGCAGGACAAAGTGTATGATAAAGTTTTGTGACTGGGACTATTTCCCATCAATAAATTGCTAGAAAAATTCCCTGATTACAGAAGATGGGCAGTTCATATCTGCAATTACAAAAATGCATTGCTAGTGTCATTTTCATAGTTTAAAGGGAGTTTTAGTTAATATCAGTGGGTCTGAGGACTGAAGCAAAATTGTCCTTTACTTAACAGCTAGTGTGCACTTCTATGTGAGTATATACCATGTTTGTCTTTCCATATCGGAACTATGTCAAATTGCCTACAATTTTAGGATATCATTGGTTTTAACAACTGAGCACTTATTTCACTGGGTAATTGTACCACAGTTCCTTAACCCATTTTTAATTTGAAGGACAACTATGTTATTTAGAAATTATTATGAATAAAGATGCAAAATAGACACTGAGCAAGTGTCTCTGTCGTAGCAGAGTAGAAACTTTGGAGCATAAGTGAAAAAGGGATATAACTGTGCCTTAATGTAGAATAATATACAGTTTTCTGATGAACCATTATATTGATTTTCATGATGGCTGCACTAGTTTGTAATTCTCCAATCTATGGAGGAAATATGATCCCCATGTTTCATATCCTTGCTACCATGCACAGTTCCTTGAGACTTGGTATTAGTCATTCAGATAGGTATAAATTAATCATAAATTTGTTCTAAATTGTTTCTCCCTGATGGCTAAAGATAACTAAAAAAGTTTTCAGTGTTTCAAAAATTTGAAATCCTCTGACTGGAATTCTATCATCTATCTTACTCTGCAGTCATTGAGTACAGTGTTTATTTATGTTTATGTGAAAGTTGTAGGCTTTCAGATATTTCTCTTGTTCAAAATAGCTTTTAGTTTGTGGATGACTAAGAGGAAACAGGGGATTATTTGAATTATCTTACCTCTGTTCACATTTAATTTGTTAGCAACTGGTAAATTTTGATGAGTGTTTCATGAGCAGCTGAAAATAAAATGTAATCTTTTGTGTTTTGATGACATGTTCAGTATATGAATATAACTACTATTTGATTCACTAATGTCTGTTAGCTCCAGTATTACTATTTAGATTTTGCCTACATGCCCTCTCCTTTGTTGCAAAAGTGGTATTGAAGTCACCCATTATCAGTACCTGGTGTTGCATGATTAACTATAACCTTTGTAAAATTTGTTTCCTTTGTAAATGATGATACCTCTACATTCAGTAATTCTTAGAAATGAAAAATCACCTTGGTGTATCATCTTTTTGATATTTATGAAGTGTCTTTCGTTTTCCCTTTTACTTAGTTTTGGTTTGAAATGTTTACATTTATATGTATGCTAGAATGGATAAACAAGCTTGCTTTTTTGGTCCATTTGTTTGTACGGTATAGATCAGAGTACTGAGTGGTCATATCCTAAACTGAATGCAGGAAGCAGAGAGAACTAATTGGAGGTAATGAGTTGATACCAACTATGAGTTTCTGCTTGTGATGATATACTTTTTCCTCACACCAACACCCGCCTTGCAAGCAGCAGTAACCATTTGGTATAAATTGTTCAAATTCAAAATATTAAGGATGGAAATGCGTAATTAAATCCCAACAGCACACTCTCCTCTCAAGAGTCAGAGGCCACCTTGTAGGAGGTAGGAGAAAGATTCTAAGAATTAGAGATAGTGAATGACTCCAGAGAAAGTCGGCTTTCAAGACAAAGAAGGCATTTTTACAAATGAATTGATAGTGACTATAACTATATCCATGAAACCAGTTCAAGACCATGCCAGACAAATCCAGGATATAGGGAAGGGTTCTCCAGAAAATCTCAGTGTGAGGTAAGAACTCTAGCCCCTTCCTTCTGGTCACTATTGGGAAATGGAAATTTATATTTTTAGGGATATGGATAATGAACATAATAACAACAGTAACTGCATATGATGTTTTAAGTGAGAAATGTCTTCTTTAAGATTAGATATTAGAATACATTATTCTCTCCATGTGTGATGTTTGAGAAGGTAGAGTAGATTATGTAGAAGGTGGAAGAAGTATCTTATCTGACGCAGGCCTTGAAAATTTGCACATCACTTGACTTTCACCTTTTTTCCTTTTTAGTGCTTGCAAGACATGGGAATTCTCAGCTTCCTACTAGTTTTACTATTCCTGCCACTTGCTGCCATACAACCCATCATGAAAGAGCTTTTTCTATCTGAAAACATGACAAACTAAACTATGCCTTTAGTAAGGAGTCCTGGTCATGGAATTTCATCATCCCAACTGTAAGTGAATACAATGAACTTTGTAGGTTTATCAAAAACACCGAAAATATGAATGGGATTTTAGTGGTAAAGGGATAAAAGGAATAAAAAAACTAGAAGAGATGAAATACAGAATGGATTTTTCTTTTTTAACCTAAACAATCATCAGCTTAGAATGAGGAAACGACGTATCTTTATCCTGTAGAAGTTTGCATTCTGATTGGATTCAAGTCCCACTGTACAGATGAGGACGTATGTGGTTCAGAGGGCAAATTTGATCAGTTCCCATAGCTCAGGAGTTCATTTGCCATAGATGAGAACCTACTATGATTCTTTTTAACTGGGTGCATACAGTATCAATCAAGCCACACATGTAAACATATCATTTTTTGGGTAATATTTAATAGTACTAATAATATAATTCTTTCATTCGAAGCAAAATAGACAGAAAATGTTATGTATTTTGAAAGCAGATGCATGTATAAGTGTATACATGGTTTTTGAAAGATAAATTAGAAGCAAAAAATATCATGTACTATGTATGTTCATTTACTTATAACTAACATGTAGTATAGGTAATTTTGTAACTACTTAATAGTGTGACTTCTTTTGATATTTTCTGACACGCTGACTTCATCTAACTCTCCTCCCAACTTCTGTATGCTTATTGCTCCCTAATTAGAACCTGACAGAGTATTCTATATCTTCATCAGTTCATTTGTAACTTCCTTTTTCCCCACCTACTGCTCTATGACTTCAAAGCGTATGATGGTTCCTATTAATTAGATTCTGAATTTTCTTCATGTTATGCACTCAGATCAGCAGAATTCGATGTTGGAGACACTGATGAGAAAGAACACAGAACATTTCTGATTTATTGTCTAGAATAACTCACTCAATACCACTTTTTATAATTTTTTAATGTACTTGGAAAAGTCCTTACTGCATATTTTGACAGATGAATACTGTTCCATATTGTATAAGGACCATACAACTAATCATCAGTTAGGGCAATTATGTTATTTCTATTTCCTAGTTAATGTGAATATACCAATACTTAGTAAGACTGAAAAATATTTACAGGAGAATATTTAGTGTTTGGGTAAATAACGATGGTTAGTAAGATTCACCACATCTAAAACAAAAGAAAAAATCCTTATAATGAGCTTGAGCAGGTGCTAGATATTTTAGCTTCTATCCTTATATGATGTAGTAAAATGTTCTGACAAAAGTGGCTTTTATATTTCTGAGAGTGAAAATATTTATTTGGCTTCCAACTTGAGGTTGCTCTCTTCATGACAGGGACCTTGAGAAAATTCATTAAATCAAAGAGAGTCAAATGTTGATAAGAATGAATTAATATAGTTTTAAATTGCTACCTCCATTATGTGTAGTCCAGAATGTCTGGACCAGGCCATGATGCTTAATATATTTCAAATGAGGTTCTCTTTATCAAGTAACATATTCAAGTTACTTCTGCACAGACAATATTTGACATTATTCTTAAATTAGACTAAGTATCTTGTTAATTTTTCTTCATGTATCATATATGCTGAGTACCATGATTACTTAATGATAATTAAATAATTAATTAAAACAAACTACCACATTAGCTATTATAAAAATATTTTTTAAATATTTTTATTTTCAATATTATTTTTTACATTCCAAATGATTTCCCCTTTCCTGGATCCCCCCTCCACTCTTTTTTTCGATCTGTACCCCATTTTTAATAGGGTTATTTGGTTCCCTGGGGTCTAACTTCTTGAGTTGTTTGCATATAATGGATATTAGCCCTCCATCAGATGTAGGGTTGGTGAATATTCTTTCCCAATTTGATAGTTGTCATTTTGTCCTTTTAACAGTGTCCTTTGCCTTACAGAAACTTTGTAATTTTATGAGGTCCAATTTGGCAATTCTTGATCTTAGAGCATACGCTATTGGTGATGTGTTAAGGAACTTTTCCCCTGTGCCCATGTCCTCTAGGGTCTTCCCCAGTTTCTTTTCTATTAGTTTCAGTGTGTCTGGTTTTACATGGAGGTCTTTGATCCACTTGGAGTGAAGTTTGTTACATGGAGAGAAGAATGGATCAATTCGCATTCTCTGCATGCTGATCGTCAATTGAACCAGCACCATTTGTTGAAAAGTCTATCTTATTTCCACTGGATGTTTCTGGCTCCTTTGTTGAAGATCACGTGACCATAGGTTTGTGGGTTCATTTCTGGATCTTCAATTCTATCCCATTGGTCCACTTGTCTGTCACTATGCCAATACCATGCAGTTTTTAACACTATTGCTCTGTAGTATTGCTTGAAGTCAGGGATACTGATTCCCCCCAGAATTTCTTTTGTTGTTGAGAATAGTTTTAGCTATCCTGGGTTTTTTGTTATTACAGATTAATTTGAGAATTGCTTTTTCTAATTCTGTGAAGAACTGAATTGTGATTTTGATGGGGATTGCATAAAATCTGTAGATTGCTTTTGTCAAGATGGTCATTTTAACTATATTAATCCTGCCGATCCATGAGCATGGCAGATTTTTCCGTTTTCCGAGGTCTTCTTCATTTTCCTTCTTCAGTGATCTGAAGTTCTTGTCGTATAGATCTTTCACTTGTTTGGTTAGAGTCACACCAAGATACTTCATGTTGTTTGTGGCTATTGTAAAGGGTGTTAGGTCTTCTTTGAATGTCTGATAGAATTATGCACTGAGTTCATCTGGTCCTGTGCTTTTTTTGGTTGGAAGGCTTTCTATGGCCCGTTCTATTTCTTTAGGGGTTATGGGACTGTTTAGATGATCTATTTGGTCCTGATTTAATTTTGGTATCTGTCAATGAAACTGTCCATTTCCTCCAGATTCTCCAGTTGTTTTGAGTATAGGAATTTTGTAGTAGGATCTAATGATTTTTTGAATTTCCTCAGTTTCTGTTGTTATATCCCCCTTTTCATTTCTAATTTTGTGAATTTGGATACTTTTTCTCTGCCTTTTGTCAGTCTGGCTAATGGTCTAACTGTCTTGTTGATTTGCCCAAAAAAAAAAAAAAAAACATTGTCTGGATTCATTGATTCTGTTTCCACTTGACTGATTTCAGCTCTGAGTTTGATGATTTCCTGTCTTTTACTCCTCCTGTTTGAATTGGCTTCTTTTTGTCCCAGGATTTTTTCTATATTAATACTGCCAATATAATAGCATGGAAGTTTTTTCATACTTCTGAGGTCCTCTTCAATTTCTTTCTTCAATGACTTGAAGTTGCTGTCATTCAGATCTTTCACTTGTTTGGTTAGAGTCATACCAAGATAGCTTATATCCAAGCATCAGTTAGAGGTTTTATGTTACTTCAATTCCTAATTATTGTGAAAATAGCAATAATGAATATGACTGAGAAATATTTACAGTAGAATTTTGAGTGTTTCAGTAAATAGCAATGGGTAGTAAGTTTCAGCACATCTAAAAAAAAATTCTTATAATGAGCTCGAGCAAGAAACAGATGTTTTAGTTTCTTTTCCTTCTGATGTAATAGAATATTCTGACAAAAATGAATTTTATGTTTCTGAGAGAATTTATTTAGCTCCCACCTTGAGGTTTCTCTTTTCATGACAGGGAAGTCACAGCAGGGAGACCTTGAGAAAATTCTTCACACCAAACATAGAGTCTTAAGTAGTTAAGAATGAGATAATACATTTTTAACTTCTTGCCTCCATTATGTGTAATCCAGGATGTCTGGACCAAGCCAAGATCCTTAATATAATTCAGATAGACTTCTCTGTATCATGTAATGTAATCAAGTTATTTCTGCACAGACAATATCTGAGATTATTCTTAAATTACACTAAGATTATTGTTAGTTTTTCTTCATGTGTCCTATATGTGCTCAGAATCTTGGTTCCTAAATGATAATTAATACAAACTATCATATTAGCTATGATAAAGCAACTTATACATAAAGGTTTACATTTTAGTTAATTTTCAGAACAACTCTAAATGTTATGTATGATGCTTCTAATTTATAAAAAAAAATATGAGGATAACAAATCTTTATGACTTTTAAATAAAATCAAAGAATTAGGAATTCACTGATATGAGACCAATGACCATATACGTGAGAAAATTTCCTTTCAGCATTTTGAATATTTTCAACAACCATTTTGTTTAAACTTTTTAAGAATTAAAATATGTATTATGTTAAATGTTTGTCATAGTACCCACAATGAACTGAAATAATAATGGATAAAAAGATTGAATTATAAAGAATAGAGTATGCTGTCATAAACATATTCTGGCAAGTGTTGATAAAGTAAGAAAAACAAGTTATTTGACTTCTTTTTTGATATATTTTTTATTTCCATTTCAAGTGATTTCCCGTTTTCTAGTCCACCACTCCCCAAAAGTCACATAACACCCTTCTCTTCCCCTGTTCTGCCATTCACCTCTTCCCACTTCCCTGTTCTGGTTTTGCCCTATGCTGCTACACTGAGAGAAACTTGAATCAATCCCACTAAAATCAGGGACTAGGCAAGGCTAGACCCCTTTATCCTTATCTTTTCAATATTGTACTTGAGGTATTAGCTCAGGGAATTATACAACATAAGGAGGTCAAAGGCATATAAATTGGAAAGGGAGAAGTCAAACTATCACTATTTACAATTGATATAGTCTACCTAAGTGACTCAACAAACTCCAGTAGAGAACTCCTATAGCTGATAAACAGCATCAGCAAAGTGTCAGGCTCTAAAATCTATTCAAGCAAAATAGTAGCCTTCCTATACTCAAAGGATAAGCAGACTGAGAAAGAAAGTGGGAAATGACACCCTTCACAATAAAACATATTGTATAACAAACCTTGGGGTAACTCTTACCAAACATGTGAAAGATCAGTATGACAAGAACTTCAAGACTCTGAAGAAGGAAATGGAAGAAGACCTCAAAAAATGGAAAAACCTCCCATGCTCATGGATTGGCAGGATTAATATAGTTAAAATGGCCATTTTGCCAAAAGCAATATGCAGATTCAATGCAATACACATTAAAATCCCCACTCAATTCTTTATAGATTTAGAAAGAGAACTTCTCAAATTCATCTGGAATAACAAAAAATCCAGGATAGCTAAAACTATTCTCAACAACAAAAGAAATTCTGGGTGAATCAGTATCCCTGTCCTCAAGCAATACTGCAAAGGATTAGTGTTAAAAACTGCATGGTATTGGTACAGAAACAGGCAGGATTGGAACAGGATTGAAGATCCAGAAATGAACACACACACCTATGGCCACTTGATGCTTGACAAAGGAGCTGAAAACATCCAATGGAAAAAAGATAGCCTTTTCAACAAATGGTGCTGGTTCAACTGAAGGTCAGCATGCAGAAGAATGCGAATTGATTCATCCTCATATCCTTATACTAAGTTCTGACATGTTTCTATTATTAAACAAAAACAACAAAAACAAAAATCTCTTGATTTATATTTCTCATTGTGCTATGAAGTTTTGGAGACGTGGTATCAAAAAACTTTTATTGTTAAAATTTTTGTTCTGCTTGACAAAGTTACATGAATTATTCTTCAAATCTGTACTGAAATTTACACATAAGTGGACCATATTTTCAGAGAAAATGTTGCAATTTCTCATTGTAACTCATTGCCAAGATTCTGAATTCTTTGTCCATTCTCTCCAAGAATTCTAACCTATCACCTTTCATAGTGTTTTCTCAACATACACTTAAATAGATAAATAAAGGCAAAGATTTTGATGCAGTGTAGTGTACCATTTGAGAAAGGATAAATAGCGAAAAACTGGAACACTGCCAGTAATAATATGAAACAAAAGGGAAAGGAAAGCATCAATAATGCTTATATGTGAGTGAGGGAACAGCTAAGAAATAGAAGTGGAACACAAGCAGAAATATGTAATAGATTACTCAACTAAAGGAAATCTAGCACCTATAGACAGACAGATAGAATTTTTAAGGATAATTCAACTTAATAAAATTAAGAAAGCTAAATACTAAATAAGTAATAATTAAAATTTAATATTTATTCCAATTCATTTAAACACTTGGAAATATTTTTCTACATTCTAAGGATAGAAAACTTTGAAAATTAAAAAATACATTTACATATTAAATATTATATATTTTTACTTTATAAGAAGAAAAATAGGGAAAAAGCAATAAAAAGGTCAATATAGTTCCCTGTAGCATTGTGGGATTTAGTGGTTTCCAGTGCTATGTAGACTATTTCTAAACACTTTTGCTTTATAAATGATAATTATCATTAGTGGATAATGATTTGCTTTAACACAGACTTCCAAATCCCTACACAACTTCTGGTTTAAATATCAATTTCAGCGTTTTCAATATCAATTTTAAGTAAAAATGGGCAATTATATTTATTGAAAATGATAGGAAAATATATATTTCTTGATATTGCCATTAATGAATATGTTGTTCATATAGTAAAGGTTGAAATTTGTTAATATTCTATTTTGTTATAGTCATCTGAATATTGAGTCATTTGGGTTTACACTCTGGAGTCCTTGAAATCCATGATTAATGCAAAAATTAACCCCAAGGATATAGTCACAATTGTTTTTACCTCAAGGAATGAAAGTTGGAGTATTCATGTGTGGATTATGCAGACTTATAAAAGGGTAGAAAATAAATATTTAGTTATATGCCTTAAAAGGGGAAATTACTTAAAATCCTAGATTTTTGGATGTCAGAAAAAGGTTTCAAATGATTGAATTGTTTAATACGCTTGTAATAATAAAAAGCTATATTTATGTGCTCATGTTAAATTTTGTTGTTATATTTTATCCTTTAAAAAGTATTGTCAGTAACAATTATAAAATACACCTAAAACTGAAGTAACATGTGTGTTAAATTATATGAAATATGGGCATGAGTTCTGCTGCCTCTGTAAACAATATTGATATCACTGATCTCTTCTGCCTTCAGTAAACATGCTGACAACAATACTCCATGTTTTCTAAAGAAATCTTGCTGATAACCATCATCCAGGTAGTACCATGACATCTTGATCTTGGCACAAGAAAGACATGTGGAAAACCTTGGTCCATTTTGCTGCTCAAGATAATGTTGAAGTAAGTTTTATGTGCTTCTTGAGTTCTCCAGTTGAAAGTCTATGACCTGAACTGCAAGTAGAAATAACTGATGACTATTCACACCCACCAATCAACCATGCTGATGTCCAAATGGAGACCTTGTAATACCCATGATCCCTGTTGTCAACTGAGACCCTGCTGAATTCCATGGTAAGTACTGCCTCCTGAAACCATATTCAGTGAAATGTTCTACTTTGCAACCAAGAATCTATATAATGGGCAAGTCTGTGGGTAGCATGAGGGTCAGTGGCAGCAGCCTGGAGGCCATGGGTGGAGAGGAACATTACAGCTCTGTGCCCTCAGTGTAGTCTCTGAACAGATTGTCCCTCTACCATCATCATCATAACCCAACTTACCCGACCTACATGTGAGCACTGGTGACTCCTGCCTGGCCCACAGAACATGTTGAAATGCTAGAGCTGCATGGGAGAATGCATGGCAGCACGGGAGTTACACTCCAGGTAACAGGAGGACCCTGTTGGAGGACATGTCAGAGAATCATGCATGAATTCAGTTCCATCCATATGTCAATGTGGAGAGGATATGGCACCTGTGCAAAGAATGTGGTCTCTACAGCAAGATGAATGGCCTCAGTAGGCCCCTCATCAAGCCATAGAAACCTGTGCCTTCATCACTGCAGCTTGGAATTTCTGTGCTAACAGTAACAACACAGCCACTACTTTATGGCCTAGAAATATTGAGAGTTAGTTCCTGTACAATGCTCTACAGGGCTCATAGGAAATGCTCTATAGGAAACTCCATGGACTGCCTCTACCATTGCTATAAAAATAAAGCAATTCAAACCAGGGAATGAAAACCTAAATAGAAATCAAAAGCTTACTCAGGTAACAGCAGTGGTTCTGTCCCTGTGACTCCCACTTCCTCTTATTCTGATTCACATGACTATGCAAAAAATACTTTCTTCCACACAAGTGACCACCTCAGGGGTGCAGCAGTGATGTCTGCAGAGAAAGAAAACACCAACTCTGATAAAAGTGACCACAACAGTGAGTCTTGTATTTAGGTTGAGACAGCCTCTACATAGGCATCTGTCAGTCCTCCCTTGCCAAAGTCACATCTTCTGTGCAACAGGAGTCTTGGTGTTCTATGGCCCTGGCCTGAGATGGTGCTACCAGGAGGCAAGGTTCTCTGAAGGCTTTGTTCCACTTGTGTCTGATTTTGTCCAGCGATCCTGATGGCAGCAAATATGCACATATAATATTCCTTTGTTGCATGATTTTTGTGCCTTTGTTTTGGAAGACATGTATTTCCCAAGAAGCTTACTGAAGTAAGAAGAGATTGGCTTTTGCAAGAGGGACCAGCACAATGGGAATGGAGCCAGCTACCTCCAGCCAACCTGACTCTGGCTCTGCCCCACAGCAGTTGGAGAAGCGGTGACACTGACTGGGGAAGATTGAGAAATTTAAAAAAAAATTGTGTACTTCTCCAAATAATGTTCTTATTATTATCAGAAGAAATCAAATCCCAAAGCCTTGGGAGCTGGGAACCTTAGGTGAACCCTCTAAAATGTGGGACAAAAGACTCTCAGTACTCATAGGGAGGAAACTTAGATGAAATGACCAAAAGGGGGAAGAGGGAACTTGTAGATTCAACTTCTAAAAGAAAGAGAATCCAGGGAAGAGATAGGGTAGGCATCCCATAGTAAAAATTTTGACCCAGAATTGGTCATGTATAAAAGAACAGAAGGGACAAAAATGAAGAAGAATTGGAGGTAAAAGATGTTCTGTGACTGGCCCAAATTGGGATCCAGTCAAGTGCAGGCTTTAAGACTAATACAGATGTCATGGTGTGCTTACAGAGAGGAAACTATCATTGCTGGCTTCCAAGAAGACCAATGAGCAGGTTAAGGAGACAGATGCAAATACTTAGACCAAATGTAGAAGAGCTGGGGATAACTGTGTTTGAATGATGGAAAGACTGGAAGAAGCTGATGAGGAAGTTGACCATAGAAAAACAAGCAATTTCAAATGTCCTGGACCCCTATGATCGCTTGAATACTGAGTCACCAACCAGGTAACATATATTACCTTCCATGGAGCCCATAACTCATACACCAGAGATCTGCTTGCTCTATCCTAGGTGAACAAAAATGCACCTACCTCTTTATAAACATGATGCCCCAGAGAGTGAGGGCACATAATCCAGTGGGATGTGGAAGGTGGGGAAATGCTGCTGGAGACTGGGGTGTGGGGAGGATGAGTGGAAAGAGGAAATGTAGGAGGGCAGAACAGGAATGAGATGAAGGCTGGTCAGGAAAAGATGATTAAAGATAATTTTAGAAGAGAAAGATAAATAAGTTAAATTCACACTCAAAATTTGTATCTTGTTCAGTTCTTTTGGAAAATATTTCTTATGTATTTAATATATTGGCTTTTCCTTTGGTTTGTACCAACCACACTAATGAGAGACAGTGTGCTATGTGCTATGTATATAAGAACAGTTTTCCCAAAACAGGATGGATTTCTTCTCTAAGCCCACATTGTTTGTGAATGTGTGTGAATTGTTATATCCATCCTTTCTAAAACATAAATATTTAAGATGCCTTTGCCTTTTTCATTCCAAAACTATAACAACCTCCCTATGTTTTTCCTAGTGCTACTCATTTACCTGCAAATATCATGATTTCACTTTTCTTAATGTATTAATTCTGAAGGATTGTGTTAATGTAACATGCTGTTACTGTTTGTCAGGTGATATTTCTAGACTGTTTCCTATTTCTAATTATTATAAATAGAAGAGAAAGGAACCTATATAAGTAAATATCTGTAGTAACGCACAGAGTCAATTGCATACATGCCCAGTATTGATATAGCTGGATCTTTTGGAATATTTATGTTCTTCCTTTATGAAAACACCACAATGAATTTCACAAGGACTCTTCAATTGTTCGCTCTAACCGAGATCAAAAACCTTTTGTTTTTCCCATCATATATTCTGTCATTTGCTGTCATTTGTTTTACAAATTTTGGACATTATGACTATTGTATGATGGAGTCTTGTTACAATTTTCTCTTTCATTTTGTTTATCCCTGACATAGATACCCAAGACCAAAGCCATTTCATCAAGCTTCAGAAATTTATGAGGAAGAGGAGACAAAAATATTTTCTCACGTATTCTAAAAACAAGAATTAAAATGCTTCTTTTTCAATTTTTATTTCTTATCATGAAATGAGTGTAATTTTATGAAATATTATCTTGTGCATATATTGATATTAGTAGTCAATCTTGACTAATTGACCTGAGGATGGAAAGTGAGTAGAAGGAAGAACCTGAGATTTGTCAAGCTAAAGTATCATCTGTCAATAAACCACACTTTTTTATTAACTTCCTCTCTCCTAGGCATACATTCTATAATCTGTACGGTGTTTTCAAAATGCTGGAAGAAAGACCAAAGGAAATAAAAGTGAGGGGGCCTATATATTTCTCAGGATCCAGCCAGTAATGGAATATTAAAAGACAATAGCACTACATGTTCCATTTATTCTCCCCCTAATCCACATGGGTGATGAAAAGAAACAAATGTCATAATCTCAAAATGTTATCCAAACCACATTATTTTCTTCCCTCCCTCTCTCCATGATTCTGGTATTTCTTTCCTTGTATGCACCTGGGGAGCCATTTGTAAAGTAGGAACTTCACAGAACAGCACTAAGGTATCTATAACCTACATGTCTTGCTTTTTGTCTTGTCAATGAAATGCCCAGTGGAGAGAGGATATCCTATCTGCTGAGAGAATTCTCTTCTATTTTTAATTACCACTGTAAAGTTGAGCAGGGTCCAGTTGATTCTGTTCTTTTAAGTAGATATGATAAATTTCATGGATTATTCCTTTCTGAGGTAATCAAACTTGGCATTACAACTTTGTGAGAAGCCATGGGATCCTCCTCAGGAACATCTTCTAAGGAGGTTCTTAGAATTTTTGACAAGGTTAACAGCAGGACTGACTTCATGTATCAGCAGGCTGCTGTGCAGAGTTAAAAAATAGGCTGAAGTATTTGGCAGCGTCTCCTCATTGTTTTTTTTTTCCTTCCCAATCAAGTGTATGGCCATTGTTTAAGTTTAAGAAATAGTAAAAAAGAGTGGTCTCGCTCCTTTTGAGAAGGGAACTATTATGTTATACAATAATTGTGTGCCTCAGGATGTGTGAAATTCGTAGTATTCCTCCTCTTCCAGCACATTAAGTACTTACTTCTCAGATGTGATCCACAAAGATGGGCAGTTATGATTTGTTTTGTCATGTTTTGAGACAGGGTTTTGCTATGTACACAAAACTGTCATGAAATTTAAATATTCCTGTCTACATGCCCAAAGTGGTAGAATTATAATAGGTGTGCACTAGTGTTCTGAGGAGGGACCCTGCTCCATTTATGAATGTCAAATATGTTTTAAAAACTCTAAGTCATATTAAAAGGTTTAATTTTACAGTTGTCACACTGACTTCTTACCCAGATGTCAACATAGGAAACAGAATATTGTGTGATGACTTTAGAAGTTTAACTTCTACATTATTTGCTAAATCACTCAGTTTTATAAGGGAATCTGATCTGAGTTATAAATTCAACATTTCTGATTGCCATCATTATATGTTTCATGCACAGTTGTTGATTAAATTCACAGCTTCAGTTATTGTAGGACAACATGTTGCTGGCCTGTTGTGCCACTCCTGTGCATAATTTTTGTCAACATTCAAAGCCCAAGAGACTCCTTTAAGATTGAAATTAAGTGTGTAAGAATCCTCCTTGTCTAAAAGTGTGGAAGAATCCTCCTTGTCTAAGACATCATTTCTTTATGCTTGTTGCAACTAACCAAAGAACTGGATATTTTGTTAATGAGAATGTTATTCATGTGTGTGTTTGTATATTGAATATTGTATATTTGTATATTTGTATAATGACATAAAGAAGAGTAGTTTAGCTTTGTTAAATGACTCCTGGTTGAGGCTTATATGACTAAGTTACAGTTGGATCTAACTTATAGACAATGTAACTGACATTCCACAGGTGAATAATTCAGAGTTTCCACAGCCTGTTTCTGTATTACTTTCCTTTCTTTACTTCTTCTTCCCAAGCAGAAATCACTAGAGCTTCTCATAACTAAACCTGGAAGTGCCAAAATTTTTAAACATTAACAGATATGTAATTAAAAATAAAAAAGATAGAAAAATGCAAAAAAAAAATACCCACAAAAACAGAAACCTCCATATCAGCTGGGCAGTGGTGGTGCACAACTATAATCCCAGTACTCTGGGAGGCAGAGGCAGGTGAATTTCTGAGTTAGAGGCCAGCATGGTCAACAGAGTGAGCTCCAGGAGAGCAAGAGCTATACAGACAAACCCTGTCTCAAAAAAAGGGAAAAAAAATCCAAAACAACAACATCAACAAAAAGCTCCAAGTCTTGACCTAGATTGGTGACTCTAAAGATAAAAGCATTTTCTAATGAATGTGATGCCCAATAATCTACTGAGTCCTTGTACATGGAAGGAAAAATCAAATACTACCAAGTAGAAGCACATGCATGAACACACAGACACATACACACACACACACACACACACACAAACACACACACACACATATACACACACACACACAACACATGCACATATGTACAAAACAGAAATTAACAATTTACATCAAATTTAGCACATATCATTGTGACTGCTTAATGCTGAATGGCTGTATATACATAATATACATTTTTGTTTGTTTCCCAGAATTTATTTTGTGACCATCTAAAGTTGCCAAATGTCTATGTTTATATGCAAAAATGTAAAAGAATGAAGCAAAAAATTACAAATTTGTGGTATGCCTAGGAAACAAGGAAGATATTCTGCTTGAAAACAGCAATCTACCATGAAGCTGTGTGTTTCCATCTATTAATTTGTGATGTATTGATGAGTTTAATGAGTGGTTGTATTTTGATTCTTTTTTGTAATGTCTTTGTCTTAGTTGGTTTGGCCATTATGATGATGATGATGATGATGATGATGATGATGATGATGATGATGATGAAATCTTTGTTTTACAATACAAACTTTATCCCTCTGCTGGTCCACCCCACGTCTGTTCCATCTCCCAGAACTCCTCCCTGACTTCCCAACCTCTAAGAGTAAGTTACCCCAACCCACACCACACCAGACCTCCACATTCCCTGTGGCCTCATGTCTCTTGAAGGTTAGGTGTATCTTCTATGACTGAGTCTAGACAAAGTAATCCTCTGCTATTTAAGTACTGAATGTCTCATATTAGCTGGTTTATGCTGCCTGGTTGGTGGCTCAGTGTCTTAGAGATTTGGATGGAAGTTAGACTATCACTATGTACAGAAGAATTAATGGAATAATTAACTAACCCCCAAAACTCCACAAGAGAACTATGACAGGTGATAAGCTTCAGCAAAGTGGTCAAACATAAAATTAATTCAAACAAATTAGTAGACTTCCTATACTCAAAGTATCAGCAAACTAAGAATGAAATTAGGGAAACAACATTCTTTCACAATAGGGACAAACACTATAAAGCATCTTGGTGTGACTCTAACCAAACAAGTGAAGGATCTGTACGAAAGGAACTTCAAGTCTCTGAAGAAAGAAATTCAAGAAGACATCAGAGGAAGGAAAGTTCTCCCGGGTTCATGGACTGGCCGGATTAATATACACAAAATGGCCATCTTCCCAAAAGCAATATAAATATTCAGGGCAATCCCCATCAAAATTCCAACTCACTTGTCATAGAGTTAGATAGAGCAATTCTCGAGTTAATCTGGAATAACAGGATGAAAAAACCCAGGATATCTAAAACTACACTCAACCATAATGAACTTCTGATGGAATTTGAAACCATCCTGTGGAAAAAAAATACAGCATTTTGAAAAAGTGTTTCTGGTTCAACTAGTGGTTAGCATGTTGAAGAATGCAAATTGATCTATCCCTAAGCCATTGTACAAAGCTCACTTCTTCATAAAGTTAGAAAGATCCACTTTCAAATATATCTAGAATAAGTAAAACCCAGGATAGCAAAATCTTAAATCAACAATGTAAGAACGTCTACGGGAAGCATCATCCCTGACTGAAAGCTGTACTATATAAAAGTCCTGAAAAAAAATACATGGCATAAGTAGAATGACAGGCAGTCAGATCAATGGAATAGAATGAAAGACCCAGAAATAAACTCACACAACTATGGCCACTTGATGTTTGACAAGGTGGCTAAAGCCATCCAGTGGGGGGGGGGGGGTGGAAAGTGAAGACAGCATTTTCCACAAATGTTTCTGGCAGAAGAAAGCAAATCAATCCATTCTTTTTTTTTTATTCGATATAATTTATTTACATTTCAAATGATTTCCCCTTTTCTAGCCCCCCCACTCCCCGAAAGTCCCACAAACCCCCTTCTCTTCCCCTGTCCTCCCACCCACCCCTTCCCACTTCCCCGTTCTGGTTTTGCTGAATACTGTTTCACTGAGTCTTTCCAGAACCAAGGGCCACTCCTCCTTTCTTCTTGTACCTCATTTGATGTGTGGATTATGTTTTGAGTATTCCAGATTTCTAGGTTAATATCCACTTATTAGTGAGTGCATACCATGATTCACCTTTTGAGTCTGGGTTACCTCACTTAGCATGATATTCTCTAGCTCCATCCATTTGCCTAAGAATTTCATAAATTCATTGTTTCTAATGGCTGAATAGTACTCCATTGTGTAGATATACCACATTTTTTGCATCCACTCTTCTGTTGAGGGATACCTGGGTTCTTTCCAGCATCTGGCAATTACAAATAGGGCTGCTATGAACATAGTAGAGCTTGTATCCTTATTACATGGTGGGGAGTCTTCTGGGTATATGCCCAGGAGTGATATAGCAGGATCTTCTGGAAGTAAGGTACCCAGTTTTCGGAGGAACCGCCAACTGATTTCCAGAGTGGTTGTACCAATTTGCAACCCCACCAGCAGTGGAGGAGTGTTCCTCTTTCTCCACACCCTCTCCAACACCTGCTGTCTCCTGCATTTTTAATCTTAGTCATTCTGACTGGTGTAAGATGAAATCTTAGGGTTGTTTTGATTTGCATTTCCCTAATGACTAATGAAGTTGAGCATTTTTTAAGATGTTTCTCCGCCATCCGAAGTTCTTCAGGTGAGAATTTTTTGTTTAACTCTGTACCCCATTTTTTAATAGGGTTGTTTGGTTTTCTGGAGTCTAACTTCTTGAGTTCTTGATATATATTGGATATTAACCCTCTATCTGATGTAGGACAATTTCCGTGACAGATACCAAATACCAAAATTAAATCAGGACCAACTAGAACATCTAAACAGTTCCATAATGCCTAAAGAAATAGAAGGAATCATAGAAAGTCTTCCAACCAAAAAAAGCACAGGACCAGATGGCTTCAGTGCAGAATTCTACCAGACCTTCAAAGAAGAGTTAACACCAATACTCTTCAAACTATTCCACAAAATAGAAACAGAAGGAACACTACCCAATTCCTTCTACGAAGCCACAATTACGCTGATACCAAAGCCACACAAAGATCCAACAAAGAAAGAGAACTTCAGACCAATTTCCCTTATGAACATCGATGCAAAAATACTCAATAAAATTCTTGCCAACTGAATCCAAGAACACATCAAAACGATCATCCACCATGATCAAGTAGGCTTTATACCGGGAATGCAGGGTTGGTTCAATATACGGAAATCCATCAATACAATCCACTACATAAACAAACTCAAAGAACAAAACCACATGGTCATTTCATTGGATGCTGAAAAAGCATTTGACAAAATTCAGCATCCCTTCATGCTTAAAGTCTTGGAGAGAACAGGAATTCAAGGCCCATACCTAAACATAGTAAAAGCAATATAGAGCAAACCGGTAGCCAGCATCAAACTAAATGGAGAGAAACTTGAAGCAATCCCACTGAAATCAGGGACCAGACAAGGCTGCCCCCTTTCTCCTTATCTTTTCAATATTGTTCTTGAGGTACTAGCTCGGGCAATTCGACAACATAAGGACGTCAAAGGGATACAAATTGGAAAGGAAGAAGTCAAACTATCATTATTTGCAGACGACATGATCGTCTACCTAAGTGACCCAAAGAACTCCACTAGAGAGCTCCTACAGCTGATAAACAGCTTCAGCAAAGTGGCAGGTTATAAAATCAACTCAAGCAAATCAGTGGCCTTCCTATACTCAAAGGATAAGCAGGCTGAGAAAGAAATTAGGGAAATGACCCCCTTCACAATAGCCACAAACAGTATAAAGTATCTTGGGGTGACTCTTACCAAACATGTGAAAGATCTGTATGACAAGAACTTCAAGACTCTGAAGAAGGAAATGGAAGAAGACCTCAAAAAATGGGAAAACCTCCCATGCTCATGGATCGGTAGAATCAATATAGTTAAAATGGCCATTTTGCCTAAAGCACTATACAGATTCAATGCAATACCCATCAAAATCCCAACTCAATTCTTCACAGAGTTAGAAAGAGCAATTATCAAATTCATCTGGAACAACAAAAAACCCAGGATAGCTAAAACTATTCTTAGCAACAAAAGAAAATCTGGGGGAATCGGTATTCCTGACCTCAAGCAATACTACAGAGCAATAGTGTTAAAAACTGCATGGTATTGGTACAGTGACAGGCAGGAGGATCAATGGAACAGGATTGAAGATCCAGAAATGAACCCACACACCTATGGCCACTTGATCCTCGACAAAGAGGCTGAAAACATCCAATGGAAAAAAGATAGCCTTTTCAACAAATGGTGCTGGTTCAACTGGAGGTCAGCATGCAGAAGAATGCGAATTGATCCATCCTTGTCTCCTTGTTCTAAAATCAATCCTTTCTTATCTCCTTGTACAAAGCTGAAGTCCAAGTGGATCGAGGACCTCTACCTAAAACCACTTACACTGAAACTAATGGAATAGAAAGTAGAGAAAACCCTAGAGTATATGGCACAGGGGAAATTTTACTGACTAGAACATCAATAGGTTATTCTCTAAGATAAAGAATTGAAATGGGAGCTCACAAAGTTGCAAACCTTCTGTAAGGCAAAGGACATTGTCAATAGAACAAAACTGACAACCAACAGATTGGGAAATGATCTTTACCAACCCTCCTTCTGAGAGAGGGCTAATATCCAAAATATTGTAAGAAGAAGAGAAGTTCAACTCTAGAGAATCAAGTAACCATATTAAAACTGGGTTACAGTGCTAAACAAAGAATTTTCAAATAAGTAATATGAGATGGCTGGGAAACCCCTAAAGAAAGGTTCAACATCCTTAATTCTGAGAAAATGCGCGTCAAAACAACCCTTAGAATCTACATGACACCAGTCAGAATGGCCAAGAACCAAAACTCAGGGGAGAGCAAATGCCCCCAGGCCCTTGGTCCTGGAAAAGCTAAATGCCTCAGAATAGGGGAATGCAAGGACAAGGAAGCAGGAGTGGGTGAACTGGTGAGCAGTGGGAGCAGGAATAGTTTAGAGGATATTTGGATTGGGGGCAACCTGGAGAGGGAACAACATTTTAATTGTTAATAAAAATGTATTTAATAAAATATTAAAACAAAAATAATTTAAAAGTTGTCGCAAGATTTTTTTCTTTTGTGTGTGTGCAAATATGTCTCTAAAGCAGTAAGAAATATGGCAGCATTAAAAAGTATTCTGCTTATTCCAAATTATGTAGATTCTATTATATAATGAAAACTGTAAATGTTCCCATATATCTAAGTACATGTGAAATGGGCTTTTGACATCCCTTTATGATCAGTAATTCCCCCATTGAATGAGAAATTATATTCAGCTTATTGATGAATTCCTGACTTAATCACCTGCTAGTCCTTCTCTTGTCTTTTTTGTTTATCTCTAATTAACGTATTGCCAAAAGGGCAAAAAGACCTACAACAAAATAACATGAAAATTGTTTCTAAGCCACATACTAAATTTCTATTCCTCTGAAATCCCTTGAACCAGGTCTCAACAGGTGAAATCACTCTCAGCACCACTGTCTTTCTTGCTATACTACTTTGTCCAATTGATCCCCACATAATTTATCCCACAGCTTTCCATAGTGACAAAATCAGCATTCTTAAAAATAATGCTCACACCTATGTCAATAATATCCAAGTCCTTGGCATCCATATCTGTTTTAGTAAAGGTTTCATTGCCATATAATCTCTGTTCCTAAGACAATTCTTATACAGGAAGACATTCAATCAAGGCTGAGTTACAGTTTTAGAGCTTCCTTCTTTTTTCATCATGGCATGAACTACAGCATTATACAGAAAGATTCATTGATGAAGAAGCAAATTGTCCTACATTATGAACCTAAGGTTGGCAGAAGACTCTCCCACAGCCATGCAGAGGGACTCTCTAGACCCCATTGCCCAGACTTGAGAATTTATTTCAAGAAACATACAAGACCTAACTACATTGTGATATGCAGTTTCATACTTCCTGTAAGAAAGCTACATCTTCACCAATATGAAAACATCTGATTGTTCTACACTTTCCATGGGATAAGCATTTTCAGTCAATCACATTCCACTACAGGGACCCATTAGATTATTCAAACACATGAGTTCACTGGGGCTATTCCTACGCATACCCATACAAAAAATACATTAAATACAACTCCACATATTCTAGCACAGCCTCAACAGTGTTTTAAAGTTAAAGTCTATTCTAAGATTCATTCATTCTTAGAACTGCAATCCCTTATAAAATGAAAGTGAAATAGTAGGTCATATACTCCAAAAACTTGACAGTGAGGAAATTCTAGACCAAAACAAGACCACAAACTTGCTGAGCAAACACCAAAGTCTATATCTACATTTCTGATATCCTGCATTCTTTCAGCTTTCTAAACTATTATCTACCTCTTTCACTAGGGCTGTTCTCATTTCCACATTGCATCTTTACTTAACAGGTATCTAATGTGGTACAGGCATGATTCTCTGGGTTCTTACAAAGGGCTTGAGTCACTCCTCCAACTATTCTTTCTCTATCACACTAGGCTCTGGATAACATCACTCCATGGTTGCTGCTCTTCTTGGTGGTCATCCCATGGAACTGGCATTTCAAATACAGTGCCATCTTCTTCTGTAACTAGGCAGCATTTCTACCAAGAGTCTCTTATAAGCTATCATCAAGGTCCCAAGCATCAGTTTCATTTCAAAAAGCCCTTCTGTCAGGAATCTTCACATGCCCTTGGGGCTGTGCTTTCTTCACTGATATTTCCTGGTCTCCCACACTGGCAAGACTCAATGTCTATTCATTATCCCTTTAGTCATTCAAATCCATAACCACCTGGCAGGTTCTTACCTATTACCTGGTAGCCAGCAGAAGGTCTTTCTCTGGAATTCAGCTTCTTTGTGACTTCTGGTAACACTTCCCCAAAAATTTCTCCTCAGTGATGCTATGAATCATTATCTGAACTCTTGCTAAGCTAATTGGGTAGTGTTCCTTCTGTTTCTATTTTGTGAAATAGTTTGAAGAGTATTCTTTGAAGGTCTGATAGAATTCTGCATTGAAACCATTTCGTCCTGTGCTTTTTTTTTTTTTTTTTTTTTTTTTTTTTTTTTTTTTTTTTTTGGTTTGAAGACTTTCTATGACTCCTTCTATTTCTTTAGGGGTTATGGGACTGTTTAGATGATCTATTTCGTCCTGATTTAATTTTGGTATTTGGTATCTGTCAAGGAAATTGTCCATTTTCTCTAGATTCTCCAGTTGTGCTGAGTACAGGCTCTTGTAGTAGGATCTGATAATTTTTTTGGATTTCCTCAGTTTCTGTTGTTATATCCCTCTTTTCATTTCTAAGTTTGCTAATTTGGATACTTTCTCTGTGCCCTTTGTCCAGTCTGACTAAGGGTTTAGCTATCTTTTTGATTTTCTCAAAGAACCAGCTCCTGGATTCGTTGATTCTTTGTATGGTTCTCCTTGTTTCCAATTGATTGATTTTAGCCCTGAGTTTGATGATTTCCTGTTTTCTACTCCTCCTGGGTGAATTGTCTTCTGTTTGTTCCAGGATTTTCAGGTGTGTCAATTAAGCTGCTAGTGTATGCTCTCTACATTTTCTTTTTGGAGGCAATCAGGGCTATGAGTTTTCCTCACTATCACTGTTTTCATTGTGTCCCAAAGATTTGGGTATGTTGTGCCTTCATTTTCATTAAATTCTAAAAAGTCTCTGATTCTATCTCTATTTCTTCTTTGGCCAAGGTGTCATTGCATAGAGTATTATTCAGCCTCCATGTGTATGTGGGCTTTCTGTTGTTTTTGTTGCTATTGAAAAACCACTCTAACACCATAGTGATCTGATAGGAGGCATGGGATTAATTCGATCGTCTTATATTTGTTGAGGTCTGCCTTATGACCAATTATATGGTCAATGTTGGAGAAGGTACCATGAGGTGCTGAGAAAAAGGTCTATTTTTTTTTGCTTTAGGGTGAAATGTTCTATAAATAATAGTCAAATCCAATTGGTCCAAAGCTTCAATTAGTTTTACTGTGTCCCTGTTTAGTTTCTATTTTCTCGAACGGTCTATTGAGGAGAGTGGAGTGTGGAAGTCCCCGAAAATTATTGTGTTAGGTGTAATGTGTGCTTTGAGCTTTAGTAAAGTTTCTTTTACGAATGAGGTTGCCCTTGCATTTGGCGCATAGATGTTCAGAATTCAAAGTTCTTCTTGGTGGATTTTTCCTTTGACCTGCAAGAAGTGTCCTTCTGCGCTCTTTTGATGACTTTAAGTAGAAAGTCAATTTTATCTGATATTAGAATGGCTACTCCTGTTTGTTTCCTGTGAACATTGGCTTGTAAGATTGTCTTCCAGCCTTTTACTCTGAGGCAGTTTTTATCTTTGGCACTGATGTGTATCTCCTGTATGCAGCAAATTGTAGGGTCTTGTCACCTTATCCAGTCTGTTAGTCTATGTCTTTTTATTGGGGAATTGAGACCATTTATGTTAAGAGATAGTAAGGAATAGTGATTATTAAATCCTGTCATTTTTGATGTTCTTTTTATATTTGAGTGGTTATCTTCTTTTGGATTTGATGAAGGAAGGTAACTATCTTGCTTTTTCCAGGGTGTAGTTTCCCTCCTTGTATTGGAGTTTTCCTCCTATTATTCTTTGCAGAGTTGGGTTTGAGGAAAGATATTGTGTAAATTTGGTTTTGTCATGGAATATCTTGCTTCTCCATCTATGGGGAATGAGAGTTTTGCTGGGTATAGTATACTTGGCTGACATTTGTGTTCTCTTAGAGTCTACATGAGATCTGCCCAGGATCTTCTAGCTTTCATGGTCTTTGGTGAGAAGTCTGGTGTGGTTCTGATAGTTCTTCCTTTATATGTTTCTTGGCCTTTTTCTCTTACTGCCTTTAATATTCTTTGTTTAGTGCATTTGGGGTTTTGATTATTATGTGACAGGAGGTATTTCTCCTCAGGTCCAGTCTGTTTGGAGTTCTGTAGGCTTCTTGTATATTCATAGGCATCTCTCTCTTTAAGTTGGGAAAGTTTTCTTCCATAATTTTGTTAAAGATATTTGCTGGCCCTTTCAGTTGTAAATCTTCAATCTCATATATATCTATAATCCTTAGGTTTGGTCATCTCATTGTATTCTGGATTTCCTGGGATACAACCTTTTTGCATTTTGCATTTTTTTTGACAGTTGAGTCAATGGTTTCTAAGGTATCTTCATCATCTGAGATTCTTTCTTCCATCTCTTTTATTCTGTTGTTTATATTTGCATCTATGGCCCCTGAATAATATAGAATAGTATTAGTATTAGAGAATACTTTCTATAAGCCTTAGAAATATATATTCTGGACATGAGAGAGGAATATTTTAGAGACTATCTGATTGTGTTTGATCATGATGAACAAAAGCTTTTCTTGTAAACTATTCAGATTCAAACAAAAGCCTATGAGCTGTCTGGATTTTCAGAAAATTTCTATTTTTTTTTACTATATAAGATATGAGTTTTTTAAAGTTTTCAATATCTTGATATTCATTCAGATAGAAAGGAATCCCTTTGCAAACATGTACATTTACTTTCAGTATTACAAACTATGAAACGGAGTTCATATTGTTTTAAAAATTATTTTTACATTATTGTTGACCGTGTGTGATGTTAACAAATGGCTGCTGTCCCTCCTGACTCCTCTAATGTCAAGGCTTCTAAACCCTTTCTTGATAAAACTTAGTGTCTCTATCCATATTGTTGAAAGATATATTAAATGTTTTGGGCAAGGTAATATTCATTTAATATATGCTTTAATCTTCAAAATTTATGAGCAGGTTAGAGCAAAGAACCACAAAGAGAGTAGCTATCAATCTGTCTATTGATTTACCATCCATTTGTCTCTATATTCTATCACCTATATAACTTTCATATACCTATGTATGGTTATGAAAATGTTATTCCTACCAAAGTATTATGGTTCAACAACTATTACAAAGTATTTTTAAATCTCCAAAGAATAAGAAAAGAAATGCATGTGATCCTGTGTCTGTTCAAATCACAAAGGTTCTTAAGCATGACTACTACTGAACCCTCAGACTTCAGTAGTGTGTCTAGCGACTGTAGTAAGCAGTTTGGTATTTAGGAGCAAGAAGGGAAAATTCAAGTTTATTAAAAGTTTCTCTCTGACAGGCTCCACAGAAAAGGTATTTTTATAAGAAATGTGTTTCTTTTGATTGCCTAATTCTACCAGGAAATATTCTCTCTTTGTTCCTCCAGATCTTAAAAGCTCTCTCAACTCAGAAGTGGTTTTTTGAAAAGGGAGATATTGGAGGAATATCCAATACCAATGTTCTATAGAAAGAGCATTATTTTGTAATGACTGATATGCATTAAGCATACAGGAGAACAATTTCTGTAAATTGAAAAAAAATGTCCATGTAATGAGTGACAATTTATGTGCAACCCAATTTTTTTAACTACCATAATTACAAAGATTTTTAAAAAGAATTGGTCATATACATAAATGCATATATATTGCATATATAGTTGACAAATATCTGTTATTACATATAAACACTCGAGGATCATCAATTACTCACTAATATAAAAGCCACATAAATGAAGGGAAGAGACAGTATGTGGTCTTTTCTAAAATATGACATAGTCTTACACTATGGACATCACACTTCTAATTTCCCATGGTTTTTCTGTGCTTATTTGATTTCCATAAGATGCTACATAGTTAATTGTAAGATTTAAAGTGGATCTGTACATTATTTTAGGCATACTTGCTAAATAAACTTTTTTGTAACTAAAATGTATGTATCTTTCATAAAATTTAACGTTTCCTATGATTTTTACATATATTAAATTCTAACATTCTCAGAGTTGGTGAAGTTTATATTCTGTCTTTTCAAATTTACTCTAAATAGATTGAAAAAATTAAGAAATAGGATATATGTATATCATAATGTTCATATATCATAATTATATGTATATTCATATAATTCAAATATAAATATGTATATCATAATGTTTTATAAAAATATTTCCCTATTGTTGCAGAAATATTATTGTGGTTATCTATTTATATTTATCATCTATTTATGGTTGTGAAAATACGTTATTCCTTACAATAGATGTGGAAGCAAGATTGGAAATCCCTGTGTATGATCCTTGTACAGAAGTGGCAGCTCATATATGCCTTTTGACTTCATAGTTTCCTAATTAGGATAAAGAATCATGAAGCAGCTGATATACGTATTAATAGCAGCTACTAATCACAGGAAACTGCTGGCACCTAATATTTAATGGTTGGTAATTCTGTCCATGCTAGAGAAAAGTGCTGTGATTAAATGTAGCTATATTCAAGGTTATACTGTAACTTATGACCATGGAGGTCATAACATATAATCTCCACAGCCCACCTCCATAGCCTTTATATTAATCTAGAAGGTATGAAGTTGATACTGACATTGTCAAGTAAACAATTAAAGCTGTGTTCTCTTAAGTTTGTATATGGCTTGGAGAACACACATCAATTATATACTTTGCTTAGTTTGGGAAATAAACTTCTGGTCATCCTTACATAATATTTCTGAAGATCCACTTCAAAAACTGTGTAATAATGAAATGTTCAAAAGAGAATAATTGGGAAAATTTTGTTTTCAACCCTGATGAGTCACTTTAAGTTCCCAGCATAGAAAATGGTAGTGTCTAACTGAAGCAGGTTCAAAATATATGAATATCCAGACTGTCCGTCAGTCTGTCATCCTTCTTGTCATTTCCTCTCAACTTACATTTAGTCTACAGATGGAAATACTCACAGTTATTCAATAAGGTAATCAACACTCTTGAGTGAAAATGAAATATGTATAAACTGAAAATGTTCCTTTTAAGTATAGTTGGTATAACTGAAATTTACTTAAACATTGGAGAGTAAAAGAAACTAAAATGAAGGTTTTTTGAAAGACCATATGTTTGTCCTACTTCTGCTGTCTATTAATAACAATTAAAATTATTTTGACATTTTCATTCATAGTATATTAAGAGCAATATTAGTCTCATAGATGATTGTCAATATTTCCACTTACAATGAAGATTATCTATTATCAGATTTTTAAATTAGAGAGTTTAGTTATAAGTAATTCTTCTGAATTTTGCATCATATATATACAATTAGATGTCTTGTGAATGAAAGAAAATATAAGTAAAAATTATTTTATTTGATGTAGACATGTGTTTGTATGTTTGTGTGTAATTGTGCATGTGTATTGTTTAATAAAGTTACATAATATGTTTATAATTTGACTGTTACATGGTACAATAGACAGTGTTGAAACTTTTGTCTGTAGTATCATGTTTCGAAAACATGACACGTTTGAAATATTTAGATAATTATATATATACCCACATATATATATATATATATATATATATATATACACACACACAAACACACACACACACACACACACACACATATATATATATATATATATATGTGTGTGTGCACATATATATACACATATATATAAAATTGGTGTTTACATTTTGTCATAATGTCTCCTGAATCTGAGAGAGGCAAATTAAATATCATCAGTTTAAGAACAAAATATTAGCTTAACAGTGTGTTCCATACAGACTTGCACACCCAGGTTCACACACTCACATATATACACACAAAACACTAACACACACCTACACACATGCACACACACACACGGGTCATACTCAACCTATCATAAAATAATAGAAAAGTCACAAATCTGGTTTAAGTCTGGAAGACAATTCTACAAGCAAATGGTATTAGGAAACATGTGGGAGTAGCCATTCTAATATCAGATAAAATTGACTTTAAACCTAATGTCATCAAAAGAGACAAGGAAGGACACTTATTACTTGTCAAGTTAAAAATCCACCAAGAAGAATAGAATCTTAACATCTATGCTCCAAATGCATGGGCACCCTCATTCATAAAAGAAACTTTACTAAAGCTCAAAATACACATTTTTACTAGTCAAGATTATTGTGGGCATGTTCATCATTCCACTCTCTTCAATGGACCAACCAAGAAAATGGAAACTAAACAGGGACACAGTGAAAGTAATGGAAGCATTGGACCAATTGGATTAAACAGATATATATTGAACTTTTCATTTTAAAGCAAAAGTATATACCTATTTATCAGCACCTCATGGTACCTTGTCCAAAATCGACCATATAATTCATCACAAGACAGACCTCAACAAATATAAGAACATCATAATAATCCCATGCCTCCTATCAGATCACTATGGAGTAAGAGTGGTCTTCAATAGCAACAAAAACATCAGAAATCCCTCATACACATGGAGGCTTAACAACACTCTACTCAGTGATACCTTGGCAAAAGAAGAAATAAAGAAAGAAATTAAAGACTTTTAGAATTGAACGAAAATGAAGTGAAAACATACCCAAATCTTTGGGATACAATGAAAGCATTACTAAGATGAAAATTCATCGCCGTGAGTGTCTCCAAAAAGAAAATGGAGAGAGCATACACTAGAAATTTAAGGGCACGATGGAGAGCGCTGGTACATAAAGAAGCTAATTCACCCAGGATGAGAAAAAGACAGGAAATCATCAAACATAGGGTTGAAATCAAACAAGGAGGGAGAATGAAAGAGAACCATACAAATGCCCAAAAAAAACCATGAGCTGGTTCTTTGACAAAATCAACATGATAGATAAACCCTTAGCCAGACTAACCAAAGAGCACAGACGCAGCATCGAAATTAAAAAAAAAAAAAAAAAAAAAAAAAAAAAAAAAAAAAAAAAAAAAAAAAGAATTGAAAAGGAAGATATAATAACAGAAATTGAGGAAATTAAAAAAAAAATTTTAACAGATCCTGCTACAAAAGTCTATAGTTAACACAACTGGTAAATCTGGAGGCAATTGACAATTTCCTAGACTGATACCAATTACCAAAATTAAATCATGATCAAATATATCAGTTAAGCAGTTCCATAACCCATAAAGAAATAAAAAAGGTCACAGAAAGACTTCCAACTAAAAACAGCATAGGACTAGAAGATTTTAGTGCAAAATTCTATCAGACCTTCAAAGAAGATTTAATACCAATACTCTTCAAATTATTCCACAAAATAGAAACAGAAGGAACTCTACCCAGCTCGTTCTATGAAGTCACATGTATGCTGATCACAAAACCACATAAAGATCCAAAAAAGAAGTAGAACAACAGAGCAATAGCCATTATGAATATCAATGCAAAAATACTCAATAAAAGTCTTGCCAACTGAATCCAAGAACACATCAAAACAATTATTCAACCTGATCAAGTAGGCTACATCCCAGGGATGCAGGGATGTTCCAACATACATAAATCCATCAATTTATCCATCACATAAACAACCTCAAGGGAAAAAATCATACACAGTCACTTCATTAGATGCTGAAAATGATTCTGACAAAATTCAGCATCCTCTCATGCTAAAAATCTTGGTAAGAAAAGGAATTCAAGGCCCATACCTAAACATAGTCAAGGCAATATACAGCAAACTGGTTTCCAACATCAAACAAAATGGAGAGAATCTTGAAGCAATCCAACTAAAATCAGGGACTAGACAAGGCTGCCCCTCCATATCACTATTTACAGATGATATGATCGTATACTTAAGTGACCCTAAATACTCAAGAGTAACTACAGCTGTTAAACAACTTAAGCAAAGTGGCTGACTATAAAATCAACTCAAGCTAATCAGTAGCCTTCCTATACTCAAAGGAGAAGCAGGCTTAGAAAGAAATTAGAGAAATGACACCCATCACAATAGCCACAAACAATATAAAGTATCTTGGGTTGACTCTAACCAAAAAGGTATGAGAATAAGTTCAGGTATGGGAAGAAGGAAATGGAAGAAGACCTCAGAAAATGGAAAAATCTTCCATGCTCATGGATTGGCAGGATTAATATAGTAAAAATGTCCATCTTGGCAAAAGTAATATGCATATTCAATGCATTCACCATCAAAATACCAAATCAGATCTTCATAGAGATTGAAAGAGCAATTCACAAATTCATCTAGAATTAAAAAAAAAAACACAAAACAACAACAAAAAAAAAAACAGGATAGCTAAAATTATTGTCAACAGTAAAAGACGTTTCAAGGGAATTAGTATACTGGACCTCAAGCAATAGTACAGAGCAATAATGTTAAAAACTGCAGAGTATTTGTGCAATGACAGGCAGGTGGATCAATGAAATAGGACAGAAGATCCACAAATGAACCCGCACATATTTGGCCACTAGAACTTTCACAAAGGTGATTAAACCATCCAATAGAAAGAAGATAGCCTTTTCAAAAAATGGTGCAGCATCAACTGGAGGTCAGCTTTCAGAAGAATACAAATTGATCTATTCTTTTCTCCTTTTACTAAGCTCAAATCCAAGTGGATCAATAACCTCCACATAAAACGAGACACACTGAAAATAATAGAAAGGAAATTGGAAAGACCCTTGAGAGCATGGCACAGGGGAAAAGTTCTGTGCTCTAAGCTTATGCTCTAAGATAAAAGGGACAAAAGGGACCTCATAAAATCACAAAGTTTCTGAAAGGCAAAGGAGAAACAGAAAAAAAAGCAACTAAGTAATTAGGAAAGGATTTGTTGAAAAGGATGTCTCTTTTCCAGTGGATGTTTTCTGCTCCTTTGTCAAAGATTAGTGACTGTGGGAGACCAAATTGTGGAAAATCAGACCTTCAACAGCTCTCATGTTGAGATTCCACTGACCTTTAGGTTCATGGCTGAACCACCCCCTTCTTCACACAAAGCTGATCAGCTAGTTCTTATCCTGGTGGAACAACTGGGATTGTCTAGGTGGAACAAGCATTCCAGAAACACTGCTGGATGCTACAACCAACATCCATCCCAGATGACCTTTCTTCCTTCTATGCTGTTAGCATCCCCCTCAGTCCCTCCATACTTCCTTTTACATAGTGTTCAAAATCAGGCGTCTTTCTTTTCATTAGAGAGGTTTTGAAAAGATACCCCTTTTTGCTTGGCCTTTCTCTGTCTTTCCAGCCCCTTTCTCTCTTTCAGGCTTGGGTTCCCCTCAGTTCCCTGAATAACTAGTTACTGTGGGTCAGAACAAGTGACCATAGGTGTGTGGGTTCATATCTGGATCTTCAGTCCTATACCACTAATCCACTTGCTTGTTACTCTATCGATAAAATGCATATTAACACTATTGCTCTGAAGTATTGCTTGTGGTCTGGGATACTATTTCCCCCAGAATTTCTTTTGCTGTTGAGAATAGATTTAGCTATACTGGGTTTTTTGTTATTCCAGATGAATTTGAGAATTGCTCTTTCTAACTCTATGAAGAACTGACTTGGGATTTTCATGGGTATTACATTCAATCTGTATATTGCTTTTGGCAAGATGGCCCTTGTAACTATATTAATCCTGAAAATCCACAAGCTTTGAAGACTTTTTCATTTTATGATGTCTTCTTCCAATTCTTTCTTGAGACTTGACATTATTGTCATACAGATCTTTCACTTGTATGGTCAGAGTCATACCAAGGTAGTTTATAATGTCTATGGATACTGTGAAGCATGTCATTTCTCTAATTTCTTTCTCAGCCTGCTTATCCTTTGAGTATAGGAAGGCTACTGATTTCCTTGATTTGATTTTATAAACAGCCACTTTACTGAAGTGGTTTTTCAGCTGTAAGAGTTCTCTGGTGGAGATTTTTTTTTTCTTTTGCGGTGGGGTAAACTAAAATATACTCTCATATCATCTGCAAATAGTGATCGTTTGACTTCTTCATTTCCAATTTGTATCCCTTTGACATCATGTTGTCTAGTTGCCCTTGCTAGTACTTCAAGTACAATATTGAAAAGATATTGAGAGAGGGGGAAGCCTTGTCTAGTCCCAGATTTTAGTGGGATTTCTTCAAGTTTTTCTCCATTTATATTGATGTTGGTTACCAGTTTGCTGAATATTGTTTTTACTATGTGTAGATATGGGCCTTGATTTCCTCTTATTTCCAAGACTTTAGAGTTCTATAGATTATTTTATGATAATTGTTATTTCATTCTTTAACTTAGGGAAGTTTACATCTATAATTTTGTTGAAAATATTTACTTGCCCTTTAATTGGGAATCTTTACACTTTTCTATACCTATTATCCTGAAATTTGGTCTTCTCATTGTGTCCTGACTTTCTGGATGTTTTGGGTTAGAAACATTTGGAGTTTTACCTTTCCTTTTTTTCTATGGTATCTTCTCCACATCAGGTTAAGCTTGCAAAATATATGGATGTAGCATTGAATCCCTCCCTGTGTACTCTTTGATTGGTGGTTTAGTCCACGGGATACTGGGGCTCCTGGATGGTACATTTTATAGCTCCTTCAATAGGGTTGCAAACCTCTTCAGCTCCATGGGTCCTTTCTCCATCTCCTCCATTGTGTCCACAGTGCTCAATCCAGAGGCTGGCTTAGACCATCCCACTCTTTATTTATCAGGCATTGGTGGAACAGTTCAGGAGACAGCTATATCAGGACACTGTAAGCAAGCATTTGTTGGCATATGAAAAAGTGTCTGGGTTCGTTAAAAATTAATGAAGTTTCCCCAAGTAGGGCAGTCTCTAGATGACATTTCCATCAATCTCTGTTCCAGACTTTGTCTCTGTATCTCCTCCCATGGGCATTTTGTTCCCCTTTTAATCCTATTGACTTCTATAATTATCACATCTATTGACTTTGTAATTATCACAATCAAGAATTAAGTAGTAAGCTAGGGAATTGTGCTCAGTGAATTCCATATTTGATACTTCCCCAATACTGTGTCTACAAATGGTTTTCAATTTGCTGTCCCATAGCTTGACAATATCCCAGGATGTGCATATATCCGTGCAAGGTACTCTACCTCTTGAACCAAGTGATTTCTTTTTCTATAGGTTTTAAGAGTTTGTTCATGAATTATTTATATTGTATATGTACAAGTTACTAATATTTAATATAAATTACCATGCTTCAAAGTTTGAAAGTACTAAACAAAACATGTTTTCAAGAAACTAATACCTCTTTAATGGTAAAACATAAAAGGAAAATTAAAGAAACAACAACAACAACAACAACAGCAAAAAACCCACAAAATCTGTATTTCAAAATTGAGAGGAGAGTATGCAATCCTAAAGATGCAATGTTTGGTATAAATTAGATGAAAATAAATGTTGATGAGTTATAACAGTAGAATAGAAACTGCATTATTGAGAATATCTAGATTACTAGCATATATTTAGTAGAAATAATTCATTATCTGTTGTGTTGCATTTTCTCAATTTTATTAATTAGGCTCAAAATAGACTTATTTGGGAAGAAAACCTTATTTGAAGAAACTACCCTTTTCAGATTATCTTATAGACAAGTTGTGAGGCATTTTCTTCATAGGTCATTGGTGTAGCAGTCCCATCCTACCATAGGTAGTGAAAATTCTGGCTTGTATAAGAAAATAGACAGAGAAAACTATGCAAAGCAAGTTTAGACATCCTGTCCTGACTTCTTTGTGATAATCAACAAACTGAATGGTGACATAAGCCTTGCCTTCCCATCAGTTCATGACTTTTAATCACAGCAATAGAAAGGAAACATCTCATAAATATCATTTGCATATTTTGATAGATATGTCTTAATCTTTTTCATTAAAATCCCAAGTTTCTGTCTCTCAAAGTGGTACACAATATATTTTTTTAAGCAAAGTTATAAGCTTTTTGAAAAAAGTGGAAAGAAAATAAGTATTTTTAGTGTAAATCTTCACAAAAGAAAACAAGTGATATAGAATTGAAACATTTTTTAAGTAAAAGCCTAAAAGCTCAAATATTAAACATTAATCTAGAGAGAGTAGGGAATGATCACTTCTATGATTGTTTAAATGTGAAATGTTCTCTGCCATGATGGTTATGGATTTTAACACTCTGAAACGGTTACCCCCAAATAAACTTTTGTCAGAATCTATAATATGGCAAGCTAATATACTAGCAGATGATTGTCCTGAAATGCTTGCATTGGATTATTATATGATCTGTGACAGGTGAACCCCCATTGAGCAAGGCTTTGGGGGATTTATTTTAGGAAAGACTCCTGCTATGTATATGCTTTTCCTGTTATGATTATACATTTATAATAATCAATATGTAATAGCACACCCATTTGTAGCTGATCTCTGTAGATCCATGAAGATGTACTGTCTTATAGTGATGCTATATAGACAAATAGATAACTTTACATTTAATGGTGATCCAATAAGAATTCCTAAAATCACTGGGCGGTGGTGGCACTTGCCTGCCTGTAATCCCAGCAGACTAGGAGGCGGGCACAAGTGTATTTCTGAGCTTGTGGCCAGTCTGTTCTACAGAGTTTGTTCCAGGACAGTCAGGGCTCTACAGAGAAAAACTATCTCAAAAAATCCAAAACCAAATAAAGAAAAAAATTCCTAAAATTATATCTGGAATTATTTAAGATCTTTTATACTAGGACTACTCTTAACACCTTTTCTACAGTCAAACTGCATTGAAAACATTGCCAGTCTCCAAAGTGTCAAAAGTTAATTGCTCTTTCATAGTAACCCGACTTTCTCC
This sequence comes from Apodemus sylvaticus, assembly GCF_947179515.1. Lineage (NCBI taxonomy): Eukaryota > Metazoa > Chordata > Mammalia > Rodentia > Muridae > Apodemus > Apodemus sylvaticus. The sequence continues at coordinate 1,017,468 of NC_067496.1, forward strand.
TACTCAGACCACATGTTAAGAGGTTATAAAACAATTAGCCAAAGGCCCTAAAAAGGCTACTAGGAGTTATTATAGGTGCTAGGACAGAAGATAAAATATTGACTGGGTTTATTTATACAAAACTTCACTTATAACTTAGTTATGGTTTTAAACTTTCTCTGAACTTGTAGAAAAGACAAATGATAGATGTTACAATCTAGATAATTACTACTAATGGATATGCGCACAAAAATTCTCTGTGGTAAACTTCTATTCCAATTTGTGATTTGATCTCTGAGTGAACTTGTGATGAACTTGTAACATGTGATCATGCATTTTGAAAGATGTATAAGTAGTGAAGTCAAAAGAGATAGGATACTACTACTACTACTACTACTACTACTACTACTACTACTATTACTACTACTATTACTACTACATTTCTCTCTCAATCTCCTGCTCTCTCTCACTTTTTACCTTTCTAAAATTAGAAATTTTCCCTCCCCCCTCACCTGCTTAAGATCTTTCTGCTTTTCCCTTTTTGATAGCTTTACATTAGAAACTTCTTACAACAATAAACTTCTTAAAATAATTAGTAATAGACTAATTAACCACTTTTATAAGACTCCTATTTTTCTGCCTGCAAAGACTTCTGACTAGCAAGCTGAAAATAAGAGGCCAGCAGTTGCTGTTGAGATAGAACTAAGACCATACTGCTTAATCCTGTGCTGTTAGCCTACAGATGTTAGCCACCTAAGGCTGCAGTCTTTGACCATCAGAAAGAGCAAGACAGTTTTTAGGATATTTTCGAAGTTATCATCAGCATTTTAGTTCAGTTAGGATGACAGAAGTCACTCAGACTTCAAAGCTATCATCACAGAATCCTACTCTCTGCATACCCAACTACCTTTACCTACAAACATTCATGTCTCCATACACTGAAATACAATCTTAATATTCTGCTGTTTACTTTGTTAACATTTTTCCCCTCTAATGTTCCCTGTAACCATTTCATGTCATATTTTATATGTGGCTATTCACTATGTTGTATTAGTGCTGCCCATGTGAATTTGGATATGAGTGTATCCAATAGATCAAAGAAAGCTTTCTCTTAGTTAAAACAACACTCCAAAAGCTTCCAAGTGCCACTTTATCCTCCTAAGAGATGGAGCATGTAGAAAACATCCACATATTTATGTACATAATTCTGGCTGGCTTATCTTATGGGTATCTAGAGATACACAATTACTATGAGTTCACAAAAACTGTGCCCATATTCATTTCCAGAATGAGCATTTCATAGCCCTGATCATTCCCTGTGCCTTATAATCCTCACTCTTGGTCATCAGTGCACTTTGCTGACATGTGGAGAGTATGAATAGTGGCCTGGTGGTTTCATTTAGGGTTCTGCTTTCTATGTCACTTATTACCTGAACACTGGAATGCAGTTGGTCTTTCCAATGACTGTTGCCCAAATCAAAAGAAGTTTTTTGACTAAGATTGCTACCAGTCTATGTGTGAAAACATAAACATGGAAGGCAATTTTACAACATCACCATGAGCAAAATAATAATAGGTTCTATCCTATGACCTATGAGCCTTTACCTCATTTAAAAGTTCCATTTTGTTTGGAATTCTTCAGCCAGAAGTGTCTATTTTGAAATCCCTCGTCAGTGCTGCTGCTGAAGTGTGTAATGTGGTAAGAGTTGTGTGCTGCTACTGGAACCATTTTATGTATATGATACTACCTGGAACCTGAAATTTTGTTTGTGTAAGTACTGCATGTGGTGAAGAGCAATCATAATTTAGTCATGGTTCTTGTTGCTGTTGGAGACCATGATGATGACTATGATCTTTCTGCTGCATGAGAATCCATTAAATTAAAAGAATCAGAGTGCACTCAAAATAAATTTGAGTTAAGTGTTCTGAGTTGTCCCTAGAGATCTGATTGATGTCTGAGATCTTACCTGCAATAAGAAGCTATGTAAATATCCGTGATGCATGCACACAGATATCAATGTTTACCATGTAATTTATAAGATACTTCTGCCACCAGAAGAGGTAATGATGTCCTGACACTGAGAAATAATTTATGAACATAAAATCTCCTTCCATCTGAATCTATCTTGATGTCACTGATATAAACTTGTGGCAAAAGACAGCATGGTGTTGCTAAAGATCTATGTGACCATTGGCAACCATGTAGTCAGTTATGTGTGCTGTCAATAAGAACCATGTTATTATTTCTAAAATATTAAATAGCTAAAGTACCTTCAGGAACTATGACAATGGCAATCAGTCCCACTGCCTCTAGTAGTCATCTTGGAACTCATTGTCCATGAAGTTTCTGAAGAGATTGTGAATGTCAAAGAAAGCTGAGGCCAGCAGGGTCAAACGTGAAGGTCAAGGTTATTACTACTCCCTCATGCCATACAGAATTCTATGTTCTATAATATAGTGAAGCGACCTGAATAATGACAGCAGACACCATTTTATTCCCATTACTCTTTTGGTCTCTCACAGCCATGTGTCAGTGATTCCTGCTGTCTCTTGTGTGATAACAATAATATGAGAGTGACCACAATAATAAGAGTTGGTAGTAATATTAATAGTCAAAAATCCTGCCTAATGTCTTAATGAGGTAAATGCTGTGTGCATCTACTGAGAGTACAGTTATTGCTTTTGATCCTACCTGCAAATTGATAATATGTTGATGTCACTGCTACATGAAGTAGGCAACAATCATGATGGAGTCCATAGTTTCCCATGCTGATGGAGACCTTCCTGATGGCTGTGATTTGTTCTGCTCCTTTTGGAATGCTGAATTCTAAGATCTGGGATGATACATGATATTATATTTAGGTAAGTGTAATGAGCTGGGATTGAAGATCAGAATGATGTCTGAGATACTAACTTCCACAGCTCTGATGACAGCTCTGATAGTTTAGTGTATATCCTGCTGTGGACCATGAGTTCATTGATAGATATATCATGAGAAGAGCCAGCATTGCATTTTTACATTTTTAGATTTTGAAGGCAGCAATGCTGTCAGTAATCAGTTCTCTTATTTAGAACCACATTAATATGAGTGATAACAATTGACATTGGAATCTATGCTGATGTCAGTGATGCAAGTTCTGTCACCTGTGATTTAATTGTTGAGAAATACACTCTCAACTATAACAAATTTGATTACAATAATCCATCCTTTTAGTAATGATGTGCTTCCAGTTCACTGTCATTCATTCTCTGTGAAAATATTTTGAAGCTCCTGATACGCCCTGGCAATAAAGAGACACCATGATATAGCCAAGATTATGAATGCCACAGGCAACCTGGATTTTGATCATCCTTAGTGACACATGGAGTCAGAATGTGACATCAGTCTTCCTCTCTACTATGACAAATATATTTATATCACTCACTCATTGTGAGATTTTTAAACACATTGATATCTATAGTCAGTGTTGTCTCTGAATAGATTGGTGATGTCTATGTTTACTGTGGACAGAAGTGTTGTATATGAAATTGCAGGTCAGTATTCATATTTTCTAGTTCCCCCTCACAAACAAAACAAAACATAAAATCCCAAACAAACCAAAATGCTGTTGATGGCAGCAATCTGTGTTGCTAAATGAGAAAAGGCTTTATATCAAGTTCCATATTGAAAGGTATTGTCATATTGAGTTGAGTATTTTTTAGCATGCACAAGAATTCATATTGATGTCTACGATCCTACCTACCATGAAAACTATGGCAACATTTCTTATACATTCATGTATTATATCTTTTTACACCTTGTTATAAGTAATATGCTTGCTGCTAACAGAAGAGTAATTGATGTGATTGAATCATCCTGTCACTGTAGAAGAGCTCTATGCCCATAATGACTTCTGTCCTCTGAATCTATGCTGATGCCAGTGATACAACTGTCAATAGCCTTTGTACTATGTCCAGGATCCCTACTTCCAATAGCAAACATCCTAATAGAAATTTGTGACAGTGTACCATCTCCATGTAACACAAGAAGCCAGCTATTCACCCAGGGACACAGAGAAGACATCTAGCACAAGCAAAAATTGTTCTGCAGCTCATAATAGCCCCTGAGGAACACTCAGGTAGGAGCCTTCAAATTTCTGTCTCCTGCTTTGGACTATATTCTGCCATGCATGAAGGTAGGTAAGCACTGAGGAGTTCTAGCGGTATAGTAGGACAACTTCTGCTGCTCAGAGGAAATAGCTAGGCACACTGAGGATACAAGAGCCTAGAAACAGCCTGGGACTGGATTATTTCAATTACTGCCTGAACCCAGATTTGAACAGTGTCTCATTTTTACATATTCAAATATAACTACAATAGAGAGGTTTTCGCAGAAGTACTTACACAGCAGTTTACACAGAGACAATGGGCCTCCCAGGAGCACAGAGAAGCCACAGTCAGACCAACTTACAATAGAGATAACAAGATGACAAGAGGCAAAGTCAAGAACATCAACAGAAACGAAAGCAACATAGCTCTATCAGAACCAAGTTCTCTAACAAAAGCAAGTTTTAGCTACCCCATCACTGCAGAAAAGCAAGTCCTAGTTTTAAAATCATACCTCATGATGCTACTAGAAGATTTCAAGGAAGACATAAATAACACCCTTAAAGAAATTCAGGAGAACATAAGTCAAAAAGTAGAAACCCTTCTAAAGGAAACACAAAAATCACTTAAAGACATACAGAAGAATATATGTCAACAGATAGAAGCCCATAAAGAGAAATCACAAAAGTTCTTGAAAAAATGAAGGAGAACCTGTGTCAACAGTCCTATGTCCTGAAAGAAAAAAACACAAATATCCATTAAAGAATTACAGGAAAACATAAAAAAAAAAGTGAAAAAATAAGCAAAACCATCCAGGATCTAAAAACAGGAATAAATACAGCTATGAATAACGAAGGGAGACATAATTGGAAATAGAAAACAAATTTGGAGAAAAAAGTTAGGAGTCATAAGTGCAAACATCAGCAAGATAATACAAGATATAGAAGAAAGAATTTCATTTGCTGAAGATAACCTAGAAAGCATTGACTCTACAGTCAACGAAAATGCAAAATGCAAAAAGTGTGAGCCCTAATCATACAGGAAGACCAGGACAAGATAAGATGACCAAAACTATGGATTAAAAGTATAGATGATACTGAACATTTACAACGTAAGGGCCAGGAAAATCTGTCAACAAAATTATATAAGAAAAGGACCCTAACCTAAAGAGAGAGAGACCCTTGAATATACGAGAAGCCTACAGAACTCCAAATAGATTGGATCAGGACAGAAATCCTCCGGTCACATACTAACTATAATACCAAATATGCTAAGCAAGGAAAGAATACTAAAGCAATAAGTGAAAATGGTCAAGTAACATATAAAGGTAGACCTATCAGAATTACACTGGACTTCTCACCAGAGACTATAAAATCCAGTAGAGGCTGAGCAGATGTCAGGCAGATCGTAAGGGAACACACTTGCCAGTCCAAAGTATTATATCCAGCGAAAATCTCAATTTCCTTAGATGGAGAAACCAAGGTATTTTATAAAAAAAACTAATTTTTCCACAAATCCAGCCCTTACAGGAATAATGGATTGGAAAACAAGAACAAATGGATTGAAACCATACAATGTAAAAAAAAAAGGAATAATCTTTAAACAAACCAAAAAGAACATAACCACACCAATATAAAAAGTACATAAAAAAATTACAGGAAGAAATATTCACTGTTTCTTTATATTTGTTAACATCAATGAATTCAATTCCCCCCAAAAAGACACAGAATTACAGACAATATATATAAAGATGACACGACAATTTTCTGCATAAAGGTAATACATTGCAGTGTCAAAGCTAAACACTACCTCAAAGTAAAAGGCAGGAAAACAGATTTCCAAGCAAATGGTGCCAGGAAAGAAGCTTGAATAGCCAATCTAATAGTGGATAAAAGTGTCTTTCATCCCAAAATTATCATACATGAAAAAGAAGGACACCTTATACTCGACAAATGAAAAATCTACCAGGATGAACTCTCAATTCTGAACATCTATGCTCCAAATAAAAGGGAATTCTCATTTATAAAAGAAACTTTAAAGCCTACATCACAACCCACTTAATAACTGTAGGTGACTTCAAGACCCCATTATCTTTAATGGACAAATCAGTGTAACAAACTCTAAAGAGATACAGTGAAACTAAAAGAATGTTTCGAACAAATGGATTAAATAGATATCTATAGAACATTACATCCTAAATCAAAAGAATATACTTTCTTCTAAGCACTTCATGGTATCTTCCCAAACTTTAAACCTATAATTGGTCAGAAAACAGACCTCAGTAGATATATCAAGATCAATCTAATCCCATGAATCCTATTAGATCACTATGGAGTAAGGGTGATCTTCAATAGCAACAAAAAGAACAGAAAGTCCCATATATATGGAAGATGAACACTGATACCCAGGTCAAGGAATAAATAAAGAAATCAATGAGATAGATAAAACTTTTAGCCAGACTGAACAGGGGGCACAGAGACATTATCTAAATTAACACAATCAGACATGAAAAGGGAGAAATAACAACAAAACCTGATAAAATTCAAAAAATTGTCAGATTCTACAACAAAATCCTGTACTCAACACTAGTGGAAAATCTGAATGAAATGAATATGTTCATAGACAGTACCTACTACCAAAATTTGATCAGGATCAGATATACAATCTAAATGATCCAATAACCCCTAATGACCTAGAAGTGGCCCTTGACAGTCTCCCAAACAAACAAACAAAAAAAAAATAAAGTAAAAGAAAGAAACAAAGAAAATGAAAAAAGTAAAAAGAAAGAGAGAGAGAAAGAAAAAAAAAGAAAATCCCAGGACTAGATGGTTTTTAGTTCAGAATTCTAACAGACTTTCAAAGGAGACCTAATACCAATACATTTTAAAGTATTCTTCAAAGTAGAAATAGAAGGAACTCTCTCCAATTCGTTCTATGAAGCCACAATTATACTGATACCAAAACCACACAATGATCTAACAATGGAAAAAAGATAGCCTTTTCAACAAATGGTGCTGGTTCAACTTGAGGTCAGCATGCAGAAGAATGCGAATTGATCCATCCTAGTCTCCTTGTACTAAGCTCAAATCCAAATGGATCAAAGACTTCCACATAAAGCCAGACACTCTGAAGCTAATAGAAAAGAAACTGGGGAAGACCCTTGAGGACATCGGTACAGGGAGAAAGTTTCTGAACAGAACACCAATAGCATATGCTCTAAGATCAAGAATTGAAAATGGGACCTCATAAAATTACAAAGTTTCTGTAAGGCAAAGGACACCATCAAGAAGACAAATCGAGAACCAACAAATTGGGAAAAGATCTTCACCAATCCTACATCAGATAGAGGGCTAATATCCAATATATATAAAGAACTCAAGAAGTTAGACTCCAGAAAACCAAACAACCCTATTAAAAAATGGGGTACAGAGTTAAACAAAAAATTCTCACATGAAGAACTTCGGATGGCGGAGAAGCATCTTAAAAAATGCTCAACTTCATAAGTCATTAGGGAAATGCAAATCAAAACAACCCTAAGATTTCATCTTACACCAGTCAGAATGGCTAAGATTAAAAATTCATGAGACAGCAGGTGTTGGAGAGGGAGTGGAGAAAGAGGAACACTCCTCCACTGCTGGTGGGGTTGCAGATTGGTACAACCACTCTGGAAATCAGTCTGGCGGTTCCTCCGAAAACTGGGCACCTCAGTTCCAGAAGATCCTGCTATACCACTCCTGGGCATATACCCAGAAGACTCCCCACCATGTAATAAGGATACATGTTCTACTATGTTCATAGCAGCCCTATGTATAATTGTCAGATGCTGGAAAGAACCCAGGTATCCCTCAATAGAAGAGTGGATGCAAAAAATGTGGTATATCTACACAATGGAGTACTATTCAGCCATTAGAAACAATGAATTCATGAAATTCTTAGGCAAATGGATGGAGCTAGAGAATATCATACTAAGTGAGGTAACCCAGACTCAAAAGGTGAATCATGGTATGTACTCACTAATAAGTGGATATTAACCTAGAAAACTGGAATACCCAAAACATAATCCACACATCAAATGAGGTACAAGAGGAAAGGAGGAGTGATCCCTGGTTCCGGAAAGACTCAGTGAAACAGTATTCAGCAAAACCAGAACGGGGAAGTGGGAAGGGGTGGGTGGGAGGACAGGGGAAGAGAAGGGGGCTCACGGGACTTTCGGGGAGTGGGGGGGGCTACAAAAGGGAAAATCATTTGAAATGTAAATAAATTATATCGAATAAAAATAAATAAATAAATAAATAAAAAAGAAAGAGAACTTTAGAATAACTTCCCATATGAATTTCAGTTCATTAATACTCAATAAAATTCCTTTCAATTGAATCAAAGAACACATCAAAATGATCATTCATAATGAACAAGTAGATCTCATCCCATGGATGCAGGAATTGCTCAATATATGGAAAGCTATCAATATAATACACTACATAAACAATGTCAAAAAAAACACAATCATTTCATTGGATACTGAAAAAATATTTGACGAAAGTCAACATCTTTTCATGTTAAAGTTTTGGGAAGAATAGGAATTCAAGGCCCATATCTAAACATACTACAGGCAATATACAGCAAACCAGAAGCCAGCATCAAACTAAATGGAGAAAAACTTGAAGCAATCACACCAAAATAGACATTAGACAAGGCTGCCCTTTAACTCCATATTTATATAATATAGTACTTAATATTCTAGTTAGAGAAATTAGACAACAAATGGGGTCAAAGGAATACAAATTGTAAAGGAAGAAGTCAAATTATCACTATTTGTAGATGATATGATAGTATATTTAAGAGACACAAGAAATTCCACAAGAGAACTCCTACAGCTGAGAAACATCTTCATCAATGTTACTAAATATACAATTACCTCAATCAAATCACATTCCTTTTTTCATCATTCCTTTTATATGCAGTTTTTCCTTTGAGAAATTCACACACACACACACACAGACACAGACACAAACACTACAGACACACACAGACACACACACATATAATATTTTCTAATTTTTTTGCTGTTGTCTTTACCCTTCCATTTTTCTTTCTTTTTTTTTTTTTTTGATATATTCTTTATTTACATTTTAAATGATATACCCTTTCCAGGAAACCCAGGAAAGTCCTCAAAAGTCACATAAACTCCCTTGCCTCCCTCTGTCTCCGAATCACCTCTTCCCTGTTTCCCTGTCTTGGTATTCCCTGAAATGCTACACTGAGCCTTTCCAGCACCTGGACTCTCTCCTTACTTCTTCTTGGGAATGATTTCATATGTGAGTTGAGACTTGTGTATTCCAAGCTTATCAGTGAGTGCATTCCATGCTTGTTATTTTGCATTTGGGACGCCTAACTCAGGATGGCATTCTCCAGTTCAACACACTTCCCTAAAATTACATAATTTCATTGTTTTTAATAGTTGAGTTGTATTCTACACTGTAAATATATCATATTTTCTGAATCCATTGCCCCAATCCCCTTTTTCACATAATCCTTCCCAGATTTGTGACATTTCTATTATGTTTTGATTGGTTGAGTTTGACACGTGTGTGCATGTGTGTGTGTGTGTGCATATGTGTATTTGTGTTTGTTTGTGTTTGTGTATGTATATGTGTGAATTTCTGAACCTGGAGCTTCCAGTCTCTATGGAACACATTGTTAAGTTAATATGTTCTTCTAAAACTGAAGATATTTAATTTGCCCCCTCAGATTCAGGAGACAATATGACAAAATGTAAACACTTATTCAATATATATATATATATGTGTGTGTGTGTGTATGTGTGTGTATATATACATATATATTCATATACATATATATATATATATATAATTATCTAAATATTTCAAATGTGTGATGTTTTTGAAACATGATAATAAAGACAAAATTTTCCACACTCTCTATTGTACCATATAATAGTCAAAATATAAGCATATTATGTAACTTTACTAAATGATACACATGCAAAATATACATACACAAAAACATGTCTACAACAAATGAAATAATTTGTACTTTTATTTTCTTTCAATCACAAGACATCTAAACGAATATATTTGATCCAAAATTCAGAAGAATTTAATAAAACGAAAATCTCTTATTTAAATATCTGATAATAGATAATCTTCATTGTAAGTAGAAATATTGACAGTCATCTACTATGAGACTTATAATGCTCTTAACAACCATAACTAGATGATAAATAGATAGATAACCATTATAATATTTCTGCAACAACAGAAATATTTTATAAATCATTATATATATATATATATATATATATATATATATATATTCTCAATTCCTAATTTTTTCAACCTGTCCAGAGTAAATTTGAAAAGGCAGAATATAAACTTCCCCAACACTGTGAATTGTAGAGTCTAATGTATGTAAAAATTACAGGAAACATTAAAGTCTGTGGAAGAAGACACATACAGTTTAGGTACATAAAATTTTATTTGGTAAGCTAAGAATGACTAAGTACTGTACCTAAAATAATGTGGAAGATTCACTTTAAATCTTACAATTAATTATATAGCATCTCCTGGAAATCAAATAATAAGAGAAAAAACATTGGAAATTAGTAGTGCGATGTCCATAGTGTAAGACTATGTCATATTTTAGAAAATGCAACTTACTGTCTCTTCCCTTCATTTATGTGGCTTTTATATTAGTGAATAATTGATGATCCTTGAGTATTTATATGGAATAACATATTTGTCAACAATATATGCAGAATATATATATATATATATGTGTGTGTGTGTGTGTGTGTGTGTGTGTGTGTGTGTGTGTGTAGTTAAGGTATTTAAAACAATTGGGTTGCACATAAAATAATCGTCACCCATTACATGGTAATTTTTTTTAAAAATTACAAAAATTGTTCTCCTGTATGCTTAAAAAATAGCACACCTTATATAATAATGCTGTTTCTATACAACATTGGTATTGGATATTCCTCTAATATCTCCCTTTTCAAAAAACCACTTCTGAGTTGAAATAGCTTTTAAGATCTGGAGGAATAGAGAGAATATTTCCTGATAGAATTAGTCAATCAAGAGAAACAAATTTCTTTTAAAAATACCTTTTCTGTGGAGCCTGACAGAGAGAACCTTTCAATAAACTTGAATTTTCCCTTCTTGCTCCTGAACACCAAACTGCTTACTACAGTTGCTAGATATACTGCTGAAATCTGAGGGTTCTCTAGTAGTCATGCTTAAGAAACTTTGTGATGTCAATATCCTAAGGTGCATTCCAACAGACACAGAATCATATGCATTTCTTTTCTTATTCTTAGGAGATTTAAAAATATTTTGTAATAGTTGTTGAACCATAATACTTTGGAAGGAATAACATTTTCATAACCGTATATAAGTATATGAAAATTATATAGGTAATAGAATATAGAGACAAATGGATGATAGATCAATAGACAGATTGATAGCTACTCACTTTGTGGTTCTTTGCTCTAACCTGCTCATAAAATTTGAAGATTAAAGCACATATTAAATGAATATTACACTGCCCAAAACATTTGATATATCTTTCAAAGAATATGGAGAGAGTCACCAGGTGTTATCAAGAAAGGGTTTAGGAGCCTTGACATTAGAGGAGTCAGGAGGGACAACAGCCATTGGTTAACATCACATATGGTCAACAAGAATGTAAAAATAATTTTTTGTAGCCGCCAGCGGCTACATGTGAACCAGGTTACCTGTTGAAAGAATCTTGGGGAACAGGGACACAGACAAGGGATTTGAGTCAAGCCTAGGATTCTGGTCAAGACTGCTTTTAATAAATTGAAGACAGGTTTTATAGACATTTGGGGGATCGGCCAACCCCCCAGAAGTCGGTAGCTTCAAAGGCGGTGCTGTGAATTCTCTGGCTCCAACTCTCAGCGGGTCGTCTGCCTACTGCCTGAGAGCTCAGGTGAACGCCGGCCTGGGGGCGGTGTCGATAGCCGAGGTGTGGAGTCCCTTTGTTTGTAGAACAAAGGCCGGAGGTAGCCATCGGAAGAGTTGGGTGCCCGCTAGCCAACTAGTTGCAGGGGGGGAAGGGTACAATTCCCCCTTAATTATTAAATTTAAAACCACTCAGTGGAAATGATTAAGTTCATCCAATGGATGACGGGCATTCATCAGTGAGTGAAAGCATTGGCCACAGCCCCCTTAAGCGTTACCGACATCTTTTTTCAGGGGGGGGCTAGGCCGCCTTTTTCAGGACGGTCTTACGATGTCAAACCCCCATGCAGCTGGGCGTGCTTTTCAGGGAAACTCGGAGCCAGGAATTTTTTCCCTTTCCCTTGCAGTGCCTCGCCTCGCACCTCAACTGATGCCCATGTTTGTTGTGACAACAAACACGCATGATTCCGAGTATCAAGCAGCCTCATCTCCGAGGACTTCCACTGGCAGAGTAAATTCTCTGCGGCTAAGCGTTGGCTAGCTGAAAAGGCAACCCATCTTCCACCTAGGGCCATTGCTGAAGGAATTTCGTCTTCTGAGTGTTATCTGCTTCAAATATAAAAGGAGATTAAGAGAACCTGTCTGGTTAGTCTTGGGAGGTCAAACCGGTTTTTGGTTTAATTGAAATTCAGTGGCCTCAGGGAAGAGCCCTGGCCGGCAACTTAGTTTGCATGAACACAAAGGAACTATGCCTCCCCAAGCAACTGGGAGGTGGCTTGAAAAACAGCCTTTGAATTAATTATACTTACCTACAGTTTGGGGGTGGAATCCACTCAGGCAAAAGTCCTGGCTTGCAACTTAATTTGCAAGGAGACAAAGGAACTATATCTCCCCAAGTGAATGGGGCGGCTTGGAAAACAGCCTTCTGACCTAAATATACTTACCAACCGTTTTTGGGGTCGAATCCACTTGTCTTACCAATCTTTCTGGCAACCAACGCGCCTCGTCCTGTTCTTGTGAAAAAACGCATACCGCGCCTCTTCCCCATATCAAAACGGGGTCTGGGCCTTTCCAAGAATTATTTAAAGGATCCCGCCACTTAACCATGGCGTAGGAATTGGAAGTAGCCGGATGCCAATGCCTGTCAGCGGCAGACTGGCCTTCCGCATCCGTTTGGAGAAAATTTAAAACGAATAGAACAAAGGCAAGATGTGACTTTGGGGACCGAGGGGGATATAAATTTCCCTTCTTAGTTTTAATAAGCCAATTTTTAAGCGTGCGATGGGCGCGCTCCACTATTCCTTGCCCCATTGGATTATAAGGAATTCCAGTTTTAAGTTTTATATTAAATTCTTTACAAAATGAGATAAAGTTCTTACCAGTGTAGGCTGGTCCATTGTCTGTCTTAATGACCTTGGGTACTCCCATGGTATTAAAGGCTTGTAAACAATGATCAATTACATTTCTAGAGGCTTCTCCGGTATGCAGGGAAGCAAAAATAAGTCCTGAGCACGTATCAATGCAAACATGTATAAATTTTAATTTCCCAAACTCCGCATAGTGAGTTACATCCATTTGCCAAATTTGGTTGGGCACCAGGCCACGTGGATTAACCCCTAAATGGGGCACTGGTGCTAAAGCGAGACAATTAGGGCATTGCTTTACGATCATTCTAGCTTGTTCTTTTGTGATCTTATGGCGGAGTCTCAACGTATGACTCGAAAGATGAAATTTATCATGATCACGTTTTGCCAATTCTATGGGTGTGAGTGCCAAGACTTGACCAATTAGTGCTTTGTCAATGCACTCATTGCCCTGAGCCAGAGGTCCAGGGAGACCCGAGTGAGATCTAATATGTCCTATATAAAAAGGATTTTTCCTAGCAAGAATGATACCTTGCAATTGTGAAAACAAGGATCCAGCTGGCGTATTAAAATTAACCATGCCACAGGTTTCTAGTTGCGGTATCGAAAATGCAACATAAGCACTGTCAGTAAAGAGATTAAACGTACTATTTACAGTTTGAAAAACACACAGCACTGCTGTAAGCTCTGATAACTGAGCAGATAACCCAGGCGTTTCTACGACCACCTGTTGATTGTTAACACGATATCCGGCTTTTCCTTTTGATGAACCATCTGTGAACACTAGGAGTGCATTCTGCAGCGGCTGTAGAGATGTCATTTTTGGAAATACGACCTCATGCATATTTAAAAACTTTATTAACTTGTCTTGAGGATAATGATTGTCTATACACCCTTTAAAACCAATCTGAGCCAGCAGCCAATCTGTGCTATGCTGTTTTAGCCATTCATCCTGATTTACACTGTAAGGTTGTATAATAAAGTCCGGTTCCTTACCAAAATAAGTCAATGCCTGCTTTCTACCAAGCATAATTACTTGGGCCACTGCTTCAAAATATGGCAAGATATTACGCCTAGAAGACACCCTCAAATGAATCCACATCAGAGGAGCCTTTTGCCATAATAATCCTGTAGGCGAATGAGTAGTATTAAAAATTAGCAGATGCAGAGGTAAGGAATAATCTATATAGGTAATAAATTGGTTCTCAATAGCTTTCTCCACTGTCTGTAAGGCAAAAAGTCCTTCTGAAGTTAATACCCTAGGGGATGTCGGATCGGCATTTCCTTTAAGAATATCAAATAAAGGTTGTAATTCCCCTGTGGTAAGTTTTAAATACGGCCGAAGCCAATTAATGTCACCCAATAATTTCTGAAAATCATTTAAAGTTTTCAAATTGTCCCTGCGGATAATTATCTTCTGGGAAAAAATTGACTGGTCCGTAAGTTTAAAACCTAGATAGTTATATGGCTCCTGAATCTGAATCTTCTCTGGAGCTATCTGCAGCCCTTTAGCGACCAGGGCTTGCTGCAAATCTCTAAAACATAAAAGCAAGGTCTGAGGATTTTTTCCTGCAATTAGAAAATCATCTGTGAAATGGATAAAGTAAATATCTGGCCATTTCTGTCTCACAGGTTGAATGGCCTGTGCTACGAATTTCTGGCACAAGGCGGGGCTGTTTGCCATGCCCTGGGGAAGCACGGTCCATTCAAACCTTTTCATAGGCTCTGCAAAGTTAATAGAAGGAACACTGAACGCAAACCTTTTGCAGTCTTCAGGGTGCAAAGGAATGGTAAAGAAACAATCTTTTAAATCTATGACTATTTTATGAAACCCTTTTGGAATAGCCACGGGAGATGGAAGACCTGTTTGTAAGGTTCCCATGGGCAACATTGTTTCATTTACCTTTCTTAAATCCTGTAACAATCTCCATTTGCCGGACTTCTTTTTAATTACGAATATCGGCGTGTTCCATGGAGATAATGACTCTATCAGATGTCCTGCCTCTAACTGTTCCTGCACCAAAAGCGAGGCAGCCTCCAATTTCTCTTTAGTTAAAGGCCACTGATCAACCCACACTGGAATGTCGCTAAGCCATTGAATTTTATCGGCGTGGGGTGCAGGAGAGATAGTGGCCATTACTGAAAATGCCCCAGACTTCTAGAGTTAGGGTTTGCCTGGGGGTTTTTAAACCTACTAGTGCCTTGTCCTTCATATCCAAGCCCCCGAGTAGGCTCGGATTCCTCCGACACTGTCTTTTGCTTAGAGGCAATTTCATTAGGATTACACAGAATTAAATTCATCTGAGATAACAGGTCTCTGCCCCAGAGCGTGGTAGGCAACTTCTGCATCACGAAAGGCCGAATTTGTCCTGAATTTCCATCTGCATCTTTCCAAGTTAGAAGTCTAGCGCTCTGTTTCGGATTATTTGCATAACCGATTCCTTGCAGATGCGTTAGGGTCTCTGTCAAAGGCCAATTAGACGGCCAGTCCTGTCCCTTAATAATTGTAACATCAGCTCCCGTATCTATTAATCCTTCAAAACTCTTTCCTTCAATAGTCAATTTAAGGTTAGGTCTTTTATTAGTAATAGACTGAACCCAGAACACTCCGGAGGAGCCAAAGCCCTCCTCCCCTCTCTTATCTTTAATGAATTTGGAAGGCAGTGCATGTAAGGGCACCAAGACTAACTGGGCAATTCTTTGATTAGCTGGAATACTTATGACACCACGAGAGGAAGCAGCCATAATTTTAATTTCTCCCTCATAATCACTGTCTATGACTCCTGGATAAATCTGTAGTCCCTTCACAGTAGAACTGCTTCGTCCTAACAACAATCCCCAAGTACCTTCAGGTAATGGCCCAAAAACTCCCGTGGGCAAAACCTGAACTCCCATCTCTGGAGTTAGTACGGCATTGCAGATGCAACAGAGGTCCAGCCCTGCACTTCCTGGTGTAGCTCTGGTGAGGTCAAGGATGGATTTCCTTGGCTCGGCAGTAGCTGTGCCCCACAGACAGTCTGATGCATCGGGGCCTGGGGCTGGCCCCTCCCCCCGTTTCCCGACACGGGTCTACCTTGGAAGTTATTTTTTGACTTGTCTCTCTTAACCCATTGATTTCCTTTTCTACACTTATGGCACGTTCCTGGTGGACCACCTGATTGCCCGTTTATACTGGGCTTATTATCAGGACAATCACTCTTAAAATGACCCAGACTACCACATTTAAAACATCTCCTATTTCCTCGTCTTTGTGACAGAATTCCTTGAATAGTTGTTCCCTGCAGCGCTGCAGCTATAGCTAAACCCTGATTATAGGAAGGACCGATCTCAGAACAAAGGCGAATGTAACCGGCTAGGTCTGTCTTTCCTCTCTGGGGTCTAATGGCCTCTCGGCAGGCCGCATTAGCATTCTCATAGGCTAGTTGCGTAACCAGCGGATTCTCTGCCTGAGAGTTTCCAAAAATTCTATTAGCCGTTTTCAGCAATCTGTCTACGAAATCCTGAAAGAGTTCGTCGGGAGCCTGTTTCACAGCTGTTAGATTTCCACTAATATCTCCCTTAGCTGGTAACAGAGTCCAAGCACGGCGGGCGGCCACCGCAATCTGCGCATACACTGCGATGGGAAACCCAATCTGGTTATTATTTCCTTCAAATAGGCCTTCCCCCAACAACATCTCCGCATTCCATTCTGGATGGCCTGCTTGAGTGTTAGTGGCAGCGGTTCTTTTGCAAGCCTCACGCCATTCAGAACTCCAGAGCAAGAAATCTCCCCCCGACAACGTAGCTTTACACAGCGTTTTCCAATCCTGTGGAGTTAGATTCGACTCAATCACAGTATCCAACAACGCCTGTGTAAAGGGAGCTGTCGGGCCGTACTGGGCTACGGCTAGCTTTAACTCTTTTATCACCTTAAATTCCAAGGTCTGATATTGTCTGACCACATTGTCCTGGTCTTCTACCTCAAGGACTGGAAAGGCTAAGATTTCTGACGTATCCTGCCCCTCTCCGCGGGCCTGGTTTATAACTCTTTCTAATGGCGACTGGCGGGTCTCCGAGTTATTGTTCTCTCTAGTATTAGAGACCCTTTTTAGCTCCTGTAACTCATTAGTCAATTTCTGCAATTTAATTTCAAACTCTAACTTTTGTAATTGCATATCCTTCTGGATTTCGGCCTCTGCCATCAAGGTCACAGGCGGCGCGGATGGCGCTACAGGGGGCCAAGTTTCTCCATGAACTTCAATTGCTCCTTTCTCGGGATGAGCTATTTTTTTCCTAACCACAGACTCATCAGAACTGTCTCTTTGTTTACGAGACTCAGGTTGTGGAGAATTTTCTATAACAGGGATCCTCTCCACATGGCCTTTTACCTGAAAATCCTCACTTTCATGAATAACACCTAATTCTTCCAAACTCCCTTCATCTATGATGTCCTTAATCAGAGTCCAAAGGCAGAGGGTGATATTGTCTGCCTTGGCTGCCTTTAGCGAATTACCAATTCTCAGCCAAGTTCTCTCATTTAACGTTCGTTTTTCTCGAAACCAAGGACAACAGGAATATATCTGGTCCAAAAAATCTTGTAATCTTTCCTCTTCAAACCCAATCCCTTTTGCCTGAAGCAACTCTTGAATGTTGCGTGCGCAGATCTCGCGCGAACTTTCCTGTCCCATTTTTTCCTATCCTTTTAACCCAAGCAACTCCTGTGTCGGGTGCACACAATATGCTTGAAAAACTGTATCTCTTCACAATATGAACTCCGTTTCATGGTATGTAATATTGAAAGTAAATAGACATGTTTGGAAAGGGATTCCTTTCTATCTGAAGGAACATTAAAATATTGAAAATTTAAAAAAAAAAACCTCATATCATATCTAGTAAAAATATAGAATTGTTCAGAAAATCAGACAGCTCATAGGTTATAGGTGGAACCTGACTAGTTTACAATAAAAGCTTGTGTTTGTAGAGGGCAAACACAATCTGATAGTACCTTAAATGTTCCTCTCTCATGTCCAGGATATGTTATTTCTAAGGATTATAGAAAGTATTCTCTTGGAAGATGAAACCGTACCTCCCATTACATGATAACTTTGTTTCTTTGAGGATTAGTAATTAATATTGCTAATAAGTATGTTTGAATGAAGCCACTGTCAAGTTATAAGTTAGTTACGAAAATGCGGAGGAATCTAGATAGGTCAAGTACTGATTCCATTAGACTATCATAAGAATCACAATAAATAATACTGGTGATGACGATTGAGGCTTTCATTCAGTAAACACACATTTAGTGTCATTTGTGTGCTGGTTTCATGAGAATTGGGCATTACTAACTAATGATCTGGTACTGATTTCTGTTTTTTGAATTTATATTGATGAGATAAAACAACATATTAATCATGCTTTTCCATGAGGCACAGAACATGAGTGAATCACTGATTTTACAAGTGGATTCACTGGGATGTTTTACACCTGCGATGCCACTAATCCAGGAATGGCTAGCTGTGAAGGGAAAGTCTAGCAATATAGCAGTTGCTCAACTCTATAGACTGGATGTCTCAGCTGGTCTTCAGTATATGATGGATCCTGAAAGTACAGGCTCCAATGCCAGTGAAGAATGGGCTTCTCTGTCTACCTGTAAGACTCTAGTATATTCACCATCTCCCCAGGGCATTAGGGTATTTATTCATCTCTCTCAAATGCTCCAGAACATTTACCCCATGCTCAATGTAAATTGTCACTTTGCAAATCAAATTTCAGAAATTCAACTTTTTCATATTACAAAGTATCTAAGAAAAAGTTCAAGACTAAAAATATGTAATCTACACATTTTACCATTAGCCCAATCTTATCTGAAAAAATTCCATTTCTTCTAAAGAATCTAAAAGTCCTTCTGCCTCCAGCACTTTTGCAGGAGAACATTTACCATCCAGCATAGAATTACTGGTACCATCAAAGTCTAAGCAGGAATATACAGACTCTATGAACTTTCCAAATGTCTTTATGTAATGTTGCATTTTCTCCTGGAGTTCTGTGTGCCCAAGGAAAAGAAATTTTGTCATCTGCACAGAGTATTCAGAAAAGTTTTTCATCTTTATTAAAATTTACACAACATTTTTCCTACCTCCCAGTAGATGTAAATTACTCCTACCACGACAAGGGATTTTAGAACATATCCCCTCAGCTCAGAGGCCTCTGGGGATTTCTTCATCCTCTCCTGTGTTTAGAGGACCTTCCATGTCTTTGAAAAGACCTATGGATCTTTCAACAAACATCCAGAGTACTGCTGCTACTTCAACTACCCAAGGAAATGTTGCACACTTGTTATCTCTCCCATCTAAAATGGGAACCTACCATTCTGCACAAAAGATACTAGCACCTTTTTCACTTAGACCAGAAGCATTGATAATGTATCATTCAGCCACTAGGGCTCCCAGACACTTTCCAGTGACTTTCAGGAGACCCCATCAAATATGCTGCACTTTCCTAGAAGACTAGATTTATCTCACTATGCTTTCACATCCCCCTAATGAAATGCCACTTACCCAATGGCAGCAGAGAACTCCCTCTTCCTCAGAAGAAAGTATAGTGCCCTTTTCTTCTGCCCAATGTGCCACCAATCTACCAGGACTGGAAATATGTTTCAGCAGTTAATAGCATGGAGTGCTAGATGGGAGATACATCAATTCCAGCAAGACCATCAGTAATGATCAACTAATGCCAACTTCTTGTGTTTCTAAAGACTGGGACAGAATACCCACATATATGAAATAGAAACAATATGTCTCTTAACTTTCATCAATAATTCATGGATGTTTCAGATGTATCCCCTCAACATCAAATATATCAGGAAATCGCCTGTGTTGAAGGCAGCATTAGCATATAATTCCCCTGAGAATTTGAACCCTCAGATATTTTTTATTTGTTCAAAGAGTTCTCAGAGTTACCACTTCAGAACATATGTGTTACATAGGTCATCAAATCTGAAGAGGCCCTGACACATATATCATAATAAACAAAGGACTTCAGATCTCAACATTTTAAGAAGGCCACAAATATAGCCCTTTTGCTATCAGCATGCAAGAGCATTGATGAAGTCACAGTGGGGACTCAGATGCATCCTTCAAGAACCAGGACAATTTGTGAGTCAAGCTAATAATGAATTCAGTCAGAATTAAACAAATCCATAACTTCAATGGGGCTGACAAACAGTTGGATTATCTTTTGAAGTGGGCCTTAGGCTTATTTACTGAAACTGTAATTGCACCTTACTTTAAGGGTATGACAAAGACTCAGTTAAGCAGTATAGGGCAAAACCAGAACAGGGAAGCGGAAAGGGTTGGGTGGGAAAACGGGGAGGGAAGGGGACTGATGTGCCTTTAGGGGAATGGGAGTCTAGAAAAGGGGAATTCATTTGAAATGTAAATAAAAAATATATCAAGAAAAAAAAATTTAAAAAAGTTATGAGAAAGGGTTTGGCTGACCATAAATAAAAAGACTTGATTCTTCCTCTGTCCACACAATAGTGGTATGAGACATGTCCCTGTGTGAAGCATGCTGCAGAACTGACATTGTGTCTGAGTAGTGTGTCTCAAACTTTCAGTCTCTGCTCTAGTGTACTTCAGACTGAATCCTTGTGATCAAGAATGTACAGGAGCTTCTGTGCTCATGGCTGACTCAGGACTACACTTCAACTAAGAGAGAAGAAAGCCACTCCCTCAGCCCTTGTTGGTCAGCAAAATACACCTTCAACCCCCCAAAACCAAAACATTCTAAACAAAAACAAAACAACACAAAGTCTTCCAAGTTCCTGATTACAAGTTCCATGGACTATGAATAAAATCCTCAGCCTGGATCCAAGAAAAATTTCTCTTTAAGCTGCTCACCAAAAAGCTAAATGTCCTCCACACCCACATATGTGGCTTATTGTAAGTTTAAATAGAGAAAAACAGATTCAGGCACTTTGACCCCACTTGTGAGAAATAGACACAGATTACTGTCAAGCTTCTGTGGATATTCAAAGTTAAGGACTTTCTAGAGTTCTCTGAAGTGCCTGAATCAACCTTCTCTATAGAAGGAAAGAGGACTACTCCTTGACTGTCCACCAGGGTGAGGGCCGATCTCCTTTCCATAACTTTGGTATTTTTCTTTCTCTGATGTTTAAGGATTTAAAACTTACCCCTTTGATCCAATGGGACCTCCAAAAATACAGTTTTCTCAGCAGCACATGGGACATTTTATTTCTGACCAAGGAGCATTGCTCCCTCTGGACAAAATTCACAGAAGTCAAAAGTAGGAAGCCAATCCTTGAATCTTATGCTGCTTGCTTTATTATAGTCACTTAAAATGTGAATTCATCGGTCTGGCTCAGTTCAATTAATGATGGTTTCCGAAGTAGGGCAGCCTCTAGATGGCATTTCCTTAAGTCTCTGTTTTATACTTTGTCTCTGTATCTCCTCCCATGGGCATTTTGTTCCCCTTTTAATCCTATTGACTTCTGTAATTATCACAAGCAAGAATCAAATAGTAAGCTAGAAAAATGTGCTCAGTGAATTCCATATTTGGTGCTTTTCCCATACTGTTTCTACAAATGGTTGTCATTTACTATCCCTTATTTTGACAATATCCCAGTGTATGTGCATATATCAGTTCAAGGTACTCTACCCCTTGTGAGTTCTTTTTCTATAGGGTTTAAGTGTTTGTTCATGAATACGGCATATTGTGTATGTATAAGTTACCTATTTTAATAATAAAATACGATGCTTCAAAATTTGAAAGTACTAAACAATACATGGTTTCAAGAAACTAATACATCTTTAAAGGTAAAAAATAAAAGGAAAATTACAACAAACTTCCCCTCAAAAATTGTGTTTCAAAATTGAGAGGAGAGTATGCTATCTGAAAGATGCAATGTATGCTATAAATTAGATCAAAATAAATTTTGATGAGCTATAACTCTATGATACAAACAGTGCATTTATTGAAGATATCTAGATTACTAGCATATATTTAGTAGAAATAATTCGTTGTCTGTTGTGTTGAATCTTCTTAATTTTATTAATTTGACACGAAATAGACTTACTTGAGAAGAAAACCTTATTTGAAGAAACTACCCTTTTCAGATTTTCTAATGGACAAGTTGTGAGCCATTTTCTTGATTGGTGATTAGTGTAACAGTCCCATCCTACCATAGTTAGTGAAACTTCTGGCTTGTATGAGAAATTAGACTGAGAAAACCATGCAAAGCAAGTTTAGACATCCTGTTCTGACTTCCCTTGTGATAATCAACAACTGAATGATGAAATAACCCTTGCCTTCCCATCAGGTCATAACTTTTTTATCACAACAATAGAAAGGAAACATCTCATAAATATAATCTGAATATTTTGATAAATATGACTTAAACTTATTCATTAACATCCTATGTTTCTGTCTCTCAAAGTGGTATACAATGTATTTTTTAAACAAAGCAATAAGCTTTTTAGAAAAAGTAGAAAGAAAATGAGTATACTTAGTGTAAAACTTCAAAAAAGAAAAAATGTGATATAGAACTGACACATTTCTAAGTAAAAGCTTAAAAGTTCAAATTTTGAACAAGAATCTAGAGAGAGTAGGGAATGATCTCTTTTATGATTGTTTAAATGTGAAATGTTCTCTGTCATGATGGTTATGGGTTTAAACACTCTGAAACTGTTACCCCCAAATAAACTTTTGTCCAAATCTATAATGTGGCAAGCAAATATACCGGCAGATGATTGTCCTGAAATGCATGCCTTGGATTATTTTATAATCTGTGACAGGTGAGTCCCCATTCAGCAAGGAGTGGGGGACTTATTATAGGAAAGACTCTTGCTATTTATATGCTTTTCCTGTTATGATTGTACATCTATAATAATCAATATGTTATAGCACACCCATTTGGAGCAGATCTCTGCAGATCCATGAACTATGGAATGGAACTGAAGACGCAGAAATGAATCCAAACACCTATGATCACTTGATCTTCGACAAAGGAGCTGAAAGCATCCAGTGGAAAAAACATAGTTTTTTCAACAAATTTTGCTGGTTCAATTGGAGGTCAGCATGCAGAAGAATGTGAATCAAACCATTCTTATCTCCTTGTACTAAGCTCAACTCCAAACGGATCAAGAACCTCCACATACAACCTGACACATGGAAACTAATGGAAAAGAAACTGGGGAAGACCCTGGAGGACCTGGGCACAAGGGAAAAGTTCCTGAATAGAACACCAATAGCTTATGCTCTAAGATCAAGAATTGACAAATGGGACCTCATTAAACTACAAAGTTTCTGTAAGGCAAAGGACACTGTCAAAAGGACAAAACAACAACCAACAGATTGGGAAAGAATCTTCACGAACCCTAAATGTGACAGAAGGCTAATATCTAATATTTCCAAAGAACTCCAGAAAGTAGAACCCAGAGAACCAAATAAACCCATTAAAAAGTGGGGTACGGAGCTAAACAAAGAATTTTCACATGAAGAACTTCGGAGAGCTGAGAAAGACCTTAAGAAATGTTCATCATCATTAATCATTAGGGAAATGCAAATCAAAACAACCCTGAGATTTCACCTCACACCAGTCAGAATGGATAGGGTCAAAAACTCAGGAGAACGCAGGTGTTGGCGAGGATGTGGAGAAAAAGGAACACTCCTCCACTACTGGTGGGATTGCAAGATCATGCAACCACTTTGGAAATCAGTCTGGTGGTTCCTCAGAAAATTGGGCATGACACTTCCTGAGGACCCTGTTATACCACTCCTGGGCATATATCCAGAGGATTCTTCAGCATGCAATAAGGACACATGCTCCACTATGCTCATAGCAGCTCTATTTGTAGTAGCCAGAACCTGGAAAGAACCTAGGTGCCTTTCAACGGAAGTATGGATACAAAATTTGGTATATTTACACAATGGAGTACTATTCAGCCATTAGAAACAATGAATTCATGAAATTCTTAGACAAATGGATGGAGCTGGAGAACATCATAGTAAGTGAGGTAACCCAGTCTCAAAAGATCAATCATGGTATGCACTCACTGATAAGTGGATATTAGCCTAGATACTTTGAATACCCAAGACATAATCCACAAATTAAATGATGTCCAAAAAGAATGGAGGAGTGGCCCCTGGTTCTGGAAAGACTCAGTGCAAGAGTATAGGGGAATTCCAGAACAGGGAAGCGGAAAGGGGTAAATACAGGAAGAGGGGGAGGGAAGTGGGCTTATGGGACTTGCAGGTTCTGGGGATCCAGAAAAGGGGAAATCATTTGAGACGCAAATAAAATAATATATCAATAAAAAAAGGCATTTTTAACCAGAAAAAAAAAAGGAGATAGAAATGTGGCATGGTGGTATCATTTAAGGTTTTGCTTTCACTGTCACTTATTCCCTGAACACTTGAATGTAGCTGGTCTTTCCAATGACTGTTGTCTAATTCAAAAGAAGTTTTTTTGACTAAGATTGCTACCACTCTATGTGTGTAAACATAAACATGGAAGGCTATTTTACAACATCACCATGAGCAAAATTATAATTGTTTCTATCCTATGACCTATGAGCCTTTAACTACAATTGCATTATTAAGCATTGCAGTTGCTAATGTGGATCATGTCTCAAAACCTGTAAACATGCATGATTACCTCATAATAGTTGTACAACCATAGCAATTGTGTGAAGAAAATTACAGTATTATAGCATGCTGTTTCCAGTAGTGGTTAAGACCATGGCTAACTTTTATCTCCCCAAGCACCCTGAATCACATATTCAGACAGTATAAAAGCTAGACAGAAAGGAGATAGTTTTCTAGTCATTTTGAGTTGGAATTCACTTAAAGGGTTTTTTGCTGTTATCATCTCTTTACTTTCACATCCCATGAATTTTACTATTCATTCAATTATATTTTACTTGGTTCATGGGATTGAAGGTTTTGATATCATTTTCAATGTTACTTTCTCCAATTACCTCCCCCTAACTTCCAGTGTAGTTCACATGCCCTTGTTCCTAACTGCATAAGCCTTTTAAATTCCCAAACCTCAATGTTCACATTTTTCCTAGAATTCCCTATACCTCTTGACTTAAATGTATCCTTCTAAAAGCTCCTTCTTGGCTTCTACAGAGCAGAAACATAGCTATGTATCTGTAAAGACTATAGAACATGAGATGTAATGAAATATAAATATTTCAAAGGTAGAAAGAAACTGAGAAATGTGAGTGACAGTAACAAGAGAAGAGTTATAAAGAGCTCATTACTAACAAAAGAAATTGGAATTTAGACTTTCAAATATAGTTTCGTTTTCTCAAAATTGGAAATTTTCTGATATAGAAGTTATTCTAACACTAAGCACTGACAATAATGTTGGATAAAAGATATTATTTTATATTTTTATGAGTTTAATTATATCAATTCATTGAAAATCATTAGGATTTGCATCATGTGCTAAAATCTGAATTATCTTATGATGCCATGATCATTCATCTAATTGTTTCCAGTTGAGGATCGAATAATGTTTGAATATTGATCATATACAAGTAGAAAAATTGGAGTCATCATCAATGAATTTGTGATAAAATACTGTTTTTCAACAAGATAAAGGATAGCCTAAATGTATAATGAAAATCATTAAAAACACTGAAAACAAAGGAAAATATAAGCTTAATATGAATATATCTATAAATTAAAATTTCATCAGAAAATGCTAATGATATCGAATGTGCATTCATATTATGTATCTTAAATACGACAAAACTCTGGGGTAAATTATTGTTTATATATATACACATACGTTTGTGTGTGTGTGTGTTTCTGTGTGTGTGTGTGTGTGTGTGTTTATGCTTGAGAAACACATGGATAGATTGTGCTTGGTCTAGAGGTGTGCCCTTGTTTGAATATATATGGTCTTGTTCGATAAAGTGTGTTACTGTGTACGTGGATTTGAGACAATCCTCTTAGCTTCTTGCAAGTCAGTATTCTTTCTGCCTTTCAGTAAATATATAGAATTCTCAGCTCCTCCTGAACTATGACTTCCTGAAAGGTATCAAGTGCACAGGATGATGATAAGGGACTGTATTTCTGACTCTGCAAACCAGGCCAGTTGACTGTCCTGTATTTGTGTTGCCTTTGGCAAGATGTCTCTTCATAGTTCTAAAACCCAAATGAAGACACTGTGGATGGAATGAACAAAAAATGTTAGAGAAAATGGGCACTTTTGAGACAATGATATGCTAGAATGTTGTAGTCTGGTGGACTTTATCACTAAATACAAAAGGTGCCTAAGGTGGGATTCATGAATAGAAAATACTTAATGATCTATAATTATTAGAAATTTGTCAACTGTGTTTTCTTTCTTTCTTTTTTTCTTTTGATGAAATTTGCATTTTTCTTTTTTTTTTTTCGATATATTTTTTATTTACATTTCAAATGATTTCTCCTTTTCTGGCCGACAACTCCCCAAAAGTGCCATAAGCCCCCTTCGTCTCCCTCTGTTCTACCACCCACCCCTTCCCAATTCCCTGTTCTGGATTTGCCCTATACTGCTACATTGAGTCTTTCCAGAACAAGGGGTTAGTCCTCTGTTCTTCTTGTACCTCATTTGATGTGTGGATTATGTTTTGGGTATTCCAGTTTTCTAGGCTAATATCCACTTATTGGTTAGTGCACGCCATTATTGATGTTTTGAGACTGGGTAACCTCACTTAGTATGATGTTCTCCAGCTCCATCCATTTGCCTAAGAATTTCATGAATTCATTGTTTCTAATTGCTGAATAGTACTCCATTGTGTATATATATCACATTTTTTTATATCCATTCTTCAGTTGAGGGATATCTGGGTTATTTCCAGCTTCTGGCTATTATAAATAGGGTGACTGTGAACATGGTAGAGCATGCATTCTTATTACCTGCTGGGGAAATCCTCTGGGTATATGCCCAGGAGTGGTATAGCAAGATCTTTTGGAAGTGATGTGCTCAGCTTTCTGAGGAACTGTCAGACTGATTTCAGAGTGGTTTTACCAATTTGGAACCCCACCAGCAGTGGTGGAGTGGTCCTCTTTCTCCACATCCTTGCCAACACCTGCTATCTTCTGAGTTTTTATTCTTAGCTATTCTGACTGGTGTAAGTTGACATCTCAGGATTGTTTTGATTTGCATTTCCCTGATGACTAATGAAGTTGAGGATTTTTTAAGATGATTCTTCGCCATCCGAAGTTCCTCAGGAGAAAACTCTTTTTTTTAACTCTTCACCCCATTTTTTAAAAGGGTTATTTCGTTTTCTGGCTTCTAACTTCTTTAGTTCTTTGTATATATTGGATATTAGCCCTCTATCGGATGTAGGGTTGGTGAAGATATTTTCCCAATTTGTTGGTTGCCAATTTGTACTTGTGATGGTGCCCTTTGCCTTACTGAAACTTTGTAATTTTATGAGGTCGCATTTGTCATTTCTTGAATTTAGAGTATTCACGATTTTTGATATGTTCAGAAACTTTCCCCTTATACCGATGTCCTTAAGGGTCTCCTTCAGTTTCTTTTCTATTAGTTTCAGAGTGTCTGGTTTTATGTGGAAGTTCTTGATCCATTTGGAGTTGAGCTTAGTACAAGGAGACAAGGATAGATCAATTGGGATTCTTCTGAATGCTGACCTACAGTTGAATCAGCACCATTTGTTGAAAAGACTATATTTTTTCCATTAGATGTTTTTAGCCCCTTTGACAAGGATCAAGTGGCCATGGGTTAGTGGGTTCATTTCTGGATCTTCAAGCCTGTTACATTGATCTGCCTGCCTGTCACTGTACCAATATCATGCAGTTTTTAACACTATTGCTCTGTAGTATTGCTTGAGGTTAGGGATACTAATTCACCCAGAATTTCTTTTCTTGTTGAGAATAGTTTTAGCTGTTCTGGGTGTTTTTTTTTATTCTTGATGTTTTTGAGAATTACTCTTTCTAACTCTGTAAAGGATTGAGTTGGGATTTTCAAGGGTATTGCACTGAATCTGAATATTGCTTTTTGCAAAATGGCCATTTTAATTATATTAATGCTGCTGATCCATGAGCATGAGAGGTTTTTCCCTTTTTTGAGGTCTTCTTCTATTTCCTTCTTCAGAGTCTTGAAGATCTTGTCATACAGATCTTTCACATGTTTGGTAAGAGTCACCGAAAGGTACTTTATACAGTTGGTGGCTATTGTGAAGGATATCATTTCACTAATTTCTTTCTCAGCATGCTTATCGTTTGAGTATAGCAAGGCTACCGATTTGCTTGAGTTGCTTTTATAAACTGCCACTTTGCCGAAGATGTTTATCAGCTGTAGGACTTCTCTCGTGGAGTTTTTGTGTCACTTAGGTAGACTTTCATATCATCCGCAAATAATGATAGTTTGACTTCTTCCTCTACAATTTGTATCCCTTTGAACTCCTATGTTTTCTAATTGCCTGAGCTAGTAACTCAAGTACAATATTGAAAAGATAAGGAGAAAAAGTGCAGCCCTTTCAAATGGAGTGTCTAGTCCCTGATTTTATTGGGAGTGCTTCAAGTTTCTATCCATTTAGTTTGATGGGGGCTACCAGATTGCTGTATATTGCTTTTACTATGTTAGGGTATGGGCCTTGATTTCCTGTTCTTTCCAAGACTTTAAGCATGAAAGGATGCTGAATACTGTCAAATGAGTTTTTCTGCATGCAATGAAATGACCAGGTTTTTTTTTTTTTTTTCATTTTGCTTATTTATGAAATGGATTGCATTGATGGGTTTCCATATATTTAATCATCCCTGCAACTCTGGAATTAAGCCTACTTGATTATGGTGGATGATCGTTTTTATGTATTCTTCGATTTAGTTGGCAAGTATTTTATTGAGTATTTTTGCATCGATGTTCATAAGGGAAATTGGTCTGAAGTTTTCTTTCTTTGTTGGTTCTTTGCGTGTTTTTGGTATCAGCGTAATTGTGGTTTCGTAGAAGGCTTCTGTTTCTATTTTGTGGGATAGTTTAAAGAGTATTGGTGTTAGGTCTTCTTTGAAGGTCTGAAAGAATTCTGCACTGAAACCATCTGGTCCTGTGCTTTTTTTGGTTGGAAGGCTTTCTATGAACCTTTCCATTTCTTTAGGGGTTATGGAACTGTTTAGATGATCTATTTGGCCCTGATTCAATTTTGGTATTTAGTATCTGTCTATGAAATTGTGCATTTCCTCCAGATTCTTCAGTAATGTTGAGTATAGACTTTTGAAGTAGGATATGATGATTTTTTGGATTTCCTCAGTTTCTGTTGTTATATCTCCATTTTCATTTCTAATTTTGTTAATTTGGATAATTTCTCTGTGCCCTTTCATCAGTCTGGCTAAGGTTTTATCTATCTTGTTGATTTTCTCAAAGATTCTGCTGCTGGATTCGTATGTTCTTTGTATGGTTCTCTTTGTTTCAATTTGATTGGTTTCTGTCCTGAATTTGATGATTTCCTGTCTTCTACTCCTCCTGTGTGAATTGGCTTCTTTTTGGTCCAGTGCTTTCAGGTTGTCCCTAAGGGGTTAATGTTCCCTCTCTCAGTTTTATTTTTGGAGGAATTCAGGGCTATGAGTTTTCCTCTTAGTACTGCTTTCATGGTGTCCCAAAGATTTGGTTATGTTATGCCTTCAGTTTCATTAAATTCTGAAATGTCTGTGATTTCTTTCTTTATTTCTTTGTTGGCCATGGTGTCAATGAGTAGAGCATTGCTCAGCCTCCATGTGTATGTGGGCGTTCTGTTGTTTTTGTTGCTATTGAAAACCATGCTTTCTCCATAGTGATCTGATAGGTGAAGTCAACTTTCAAGTGGAAACCATAGTGTGGTGGTTTGAAGATGAATAATTATCAGGACTTATCAGAACTTTGAAAAGTTAGGATTAGGAGATGAAATATATCATGGTGAATCACAGTAAAGGTTAAGTTTCTTGAAATTTTCAAGTCTAGGAAGGGTGATACTGATGATATTTCCAGTGGCCTGAGGAAAGGTGTCTCCTGTCTGCACATGGGTCATGATGTAGGACACTTGGCTCTTCCAGCATCACGTCTTCCTGCACAGAGCTATACACTTCCTGACAAGGTGGTAACAGAAGGAATCAAGTAGATAAGAGAAGGGGTAAGATCCCACATGTATAATCTTGGTATTTATGTTTTAGCAGTGAATCCTGAGATATATCATGTTAGACATTATTATGACTGGGTTACTTTTTTCATGTGAACATAGAGACATAATTGTGTGTCAAATGGACAAGCTATGGATTGGGATGGTTACTCTCAGGATTTACCTTTATTACACCTAAATTAACCACACTCCAGAAATAGAGGGCACACCTATGATCCAGGCCTTGAGTCTGGAAAACAAAGGATTTTGATATAAAATCAAGAAGCGGGAGGACACAGGTTTATATCCAGCCCTAGAAGCATATTAGCCATGAAAAGCTTGGGGACAGGTAAGGTGCATATCCTAATCACAGGAGAGCGTTGAATGCAGATTTCTGAGTTCCAGTCCACACTGTTACAGAATAATTTCCAGGTAAACAAAAGCTTACTGACATCCTACCTTCATGACATCCAACCTTCATGATATCCAAACTTAGAACATGAAATCACTGAAAACAGAAACCTTGTGTAAATGTAATTGATCATGGGAGAAAATTTACAGATCCAGCATCCAGAAGAATTTGTTAAATTTTAGAATGTACCTATGGGTTTAGAATGAAGAATTGAACAGGGTACTGGTACAACATATGCTGCTTAACAAGAGTTCAGATAATGATTCATAGCATCACTGAGGAGAAATTTTCTGGGAAGTGTTATCAGAAATCACAAAGAAGCTGAATTCCAGAGAAAGACCTCCTGCTGGATAACAGGTAGTAGGTAAGAACCTGCCAGGTGGTAATGGATTTGAATGACTAAAGGGATAATGAATAGACATTGAGTCATGCAGTGTAGGAGACCAGTAAATATCAGTGAAGAAAGCACAGCCTCATGGGCAAGTGAAGATTCCAGACTGAAGGGTTTTTTGAAATGAAGCTGATGCTTGGGACCTTGATGATAGCTTATCAGAGACTCTTGGTAGAAATGCTGCCTAGTTACAGAAGAAGATGCCACTATATTTGAAATGCCAGTTCCATGGGATGACCACCAAGAAGAGCAGCAACCATGGAGTGAAGTTATCCAGGGCTTAGTGTGATAGAGAAAGAATAGTTGGAGGAGTGACTCAAGCCCTTTGTAAGAACCCAGAGAATCATGCATGAACCACATTAGATACCTGCTATCTAAAGATGCAATGTGGAAATGAGAACAGCCCTAGTGAAAGTGGTAGATAATAGTTTAGAAAGCTGAAAGAATGCAGGATATCAGGAATGTAGATATAGACTGTGGTGTTTGCTCAGCAAGTTTTTGGTCTTGATTTGGTCTAGAATTTCCTCACTGTCAAGTTTTTGGAGTATATGACCTACTATTTCACTTTCATTTTAAAAAGGATTGCATTTCAAAGAATGCATGAATCTTAAAAGAGACTTTAAATTTTAAAACACTGTTGAGGTTGTGCTAGAATAGGTGGAGTTGTATTTAGTGTATTTTTTATTAGGGTATGTGTAGGTATAGCCCAAATGCACTCATGTGTTTGAATAATCTAATGGGTTCCTGAGAATGGAATGTGATTGATTGAAAATGATTACCCCAGGATGGCCACTCTGACTGTACAGAAGTTCACATCTGTTCAAAGAGACAGGCAGCAGGCACTGGACCTACACAGGTTCAAGACAGATGGGGACTCAGCACTTGGGGGAAATAGACATAGGTTGCTACCCCTAATGAAGCAGCTATCTGCAATCGATACCTGCTGTCAAGGGGGAAATCCATTTTCTCCTGTGGAGTCACACTGATACAGCAACCACACTCTAGAGCAAGCCCAGGAATAGCCAGCAAAGCTAAGATGCACTCAGTGAGATCTCTGTGGACTTTCTCCCTGCTCCGATTCAGCATTTTTGGTTTTACCGGTCTTTTACTTATTTGGTTGGATTTAATTTTTTGTGTCATATCTGCTTTTGTTTTTTTGTTTGTTTGTTTGTTTGTTTTTTTTTAAGGCACTGAGAAAGGGGAGGAAGAGAGCAGGGGAAGGAGAGAGGGGGTGGAGGAGGACATAAAGCCAAGTGGTTAGGGAGGTGGAGAGGATCCGGGAGGAGTTAGGGTAGGGTAAACCATGATCGAAAGAAAATATATTGTATGCAATAAATATTTTTTAGTTTATAAAAAGAAATGTTAAAAAAAAATCCAGTCGCAAAATCTTCCACTCACAATTTGTCCTGCCTACAAGATGTGTAAAGATAAAGATGGAACAGAAATAGAGGAAAGGGCCAGCCAATGACTGGCTCAACTTGAGACCCTTGCTAGAGAGAGCCCACCCCTGACACTATAAATGTTATACTTTCATATAACACTATTCTGCTACACTTGCAGACAGAAGCCTAGATTGACTGTCATCAGAGAGGTTTCATCCAGCAACTGATGGAAAGAGATACAGAGACTCACAGCTAAATATTAGGCAGAGCTTGGGGAATCTTATGGAAGAGAGGAAAGATGGAGACAAGAGATACCAAGGACACCACAAGAAAACCTACAGGATCAACTAACCTGGGCCCACAGGGCTTCAAGGGGCAGAAGCACCAACCAGAGAGCAAGCATGGGACTGTCCAAGGTCCTCTGCACAGATGTAACAGATGCGCAGCTTGGTCTCCATGTGGGACTCCTGACAGCAGGCCCACGAGCTGCCTCTGACTCTGTTGCCTGCCTTTGGATTCCTTTCCCCTTGGAAAAAAGGGATCTGCCTTGTCTGCCTCAATAGGAGAAGATGTGCCTAGTCCTACTGCGACTGATATGTCAAGGCAAGTTAATATCCATGGGAGGCCTCCCCTTCTCTGAGGAGAAAGCAGAGAGAGAGGAGAAGGTGAGGTGGGGGGAACAGGGAGGAGAGGATGGGGGTGCGGGTGGGGGTAA
This sequence comes from Apodemus sylvaticus, assembly GCF_947179515.1. NCBI lineage: Eukaryota > Metazoa > Chordata > Mammalia > Rodentia > Muridae > Apodemus > Apodemus sylvaticus. The sequence goes on from NC_067496.1 coordinate 1,050,842, forward strand.
GAAGGTGTAATTGGAATGTAAAGTGAATATACAAATTAACAAAATGTATAGCATTGAAACTAGCCATGTGGCTGACTACCCATGTCAGTCTAGTTGCGTAATACTTGTATTTGTGAGTTCATTCCAATAAAGTGATTTTTATTGAAACAAAAAAAAAAAAGAAAGAAAATGATTACCCCATGGAAAGTATGGAATAATCAGATGTTTCCATATTGGGGAAGATGTATCTTTCTTACAGGAAGTATGTAACTGCATGTCACAATGTAGTTAGGTCTTGTATGTTTCTTGAAATTCTCAAGTCTGGTCAATGGGGTCTAGAGGGTCCTCCTGGATGGCTGTGGGAGAGTCTTCTGCCTGCCTTAGCGTCATAATGTAGGACACTTGGCTTCTTTATTAATGAATCTTTCTGCATAATACTGTACTTAATGCCATGATGAAAAAAGAAGGAAGCTCAAAAACTGTAACCCAGACTTGATTGAATGTGTTCCTGTATTAGGATTGTCTTAGGGATATAGATTATATGGCAATGAAACCTTTACTAAAACAGATATGGGGCCAAGGACTTGGATATTATTGGCATAGGTGTGAGCCTTATTTTTAAGAATGCAGATTTTGTCACTATGGAATGCTGTGGGATGGATAAAGTGGGGCTAAATTGGACAAAGTAGTATAACATGGAAGTTAATGGTGCTGAGAGTGATTTCAACTGTTGAGACATGGTTCAAGGGATTTCAGAGGACTAAAAATTTAGTATGCGGCTTAGAAACAATTTTCCTGTTATTTTGTTGTAGGTCTTTTTGCCCTTCTCTGAAGAGTCTGCCTGAACATAAGGTAAAGTGATTTAGAATAGTTACTATAAGAAAGAAGTTCACAAAGCCAATTCATTTCAACTTTCTCAAGTGGTTCAGTCTTACAAGGAAGGCTTTATTAATCAAGTGCACCAAACTGAGGAAGGAAAATTCAAAATGTATGGTTCAGAGATAAGTGGAGAACCAGGAAATGGAATGGAGCTAAATGCTCTGTAGATGAATATTAAATATGATTAAGGAAGAGTTAATATTGGGTAAGATGCCACCTAGCTTACTGTTTATGGTTTTGCAGTGAACCAAGAGAATGTTACATCATTATAGGCATTATTATTAACTGGCTATTATTTACTTTTGGATATAAGGTAATATGATTGTGTTTCAAATTAACTGGTAATCGATTGTGATGACTATTCTTAGTGGTCAACTCTGTCAGGAGAGGACTGTATCTAGAAATGGAGGCCGTAACTGAGCTTCAGACCTATTTTTTTGTAATATATTTTTTTTCTATATTCTTTGCTTACATTCCAAATGTTTTCCCCTTTCCGTGATCCAACCTTCCCATTTGTCCCATAAACCTTCTTCTCTCCATCCATTCTCCAAGCACTTCCCTCCTGTTTTTCTCTGTCCTTATATTCCCCTCCAATGCTAGATCAATCCTTTCCGGGATCAGGACCTTCTCCATACTTCTTCATGCGAGTCATTTGTTATGCGATTTGTGCCTTGAGCATTCAGGGCTTCTGGGCTAATTAATACCCTCTTATCAGAGAATGCATTCCATGTGTATTCCTTTGTGACTGGGTCATGTCACTTAGGATGATATTTTCCAGATCAAACCATTTGCCTTATAATTGTGTGAATTCATTGTTTCTAATTGCTGAGTAATATTCCATTGTATAAATATACCACATTTTCTGTATCCATTCCTCCTTTGAGGGGCATCTGGGTTCTTTCCAGCTTCTGGCTTTTACCAACAAGGCTGCTATGAACATATTGGAGCAAGTGTCTTTATTGCACGCCTGCGAATCTTTTGGGTATATGCCCAGGAGAGGTATAGAAGGGTCCTCCGGAACTGTCATGTCCAGTTTTTTGAGGAACCACCAGACTGATTTCTAAAGTGTTTGTACCATCTTACAGCCCCACCAGCAGTTGAGGAGTGCTCCTCTTTCTCCACATCCTTGCCAACACCTGCTGTCTCCTGAGTTGTTGACCTTAGCCATTGTGACTGGTGTAAGGTGAAATCTCACAGTTGTTTTGGTTTGCATTTCCCTAATGACTAATGATGTTGAGCACTTCTTAAGGTGCCTCTTGGCCATCTGAATTTCTTCAGGTGAAAAATTCTTTGTTTAGATCTATACCCCATTTTTTAATAGGATAATTTGTTTCCCTGGGGTCTAACTTCTTGAGTTCTTTGTATATATTGGATATTTGCCCTCTATCAGATATAGAGTTCATGAATATCCTTTCCCAATTTGATGGTTGCCATTTTGTCCTTTTAACAGTGTCGTTTGCCTTACCGAAAGTTTGTAATTTTATGAAGTCCCATTGTCTATTATTGATCTTAGAACATACGCTATTGGTGATCTGTTAAGGAACTTTTCCCCTGTTCCCAAGTCCACTAGGGTCTTCCACAGTTTCTTTTCTATTAGTTTCAGTGTGTCTGGTTTTACATGGAGGTCCTTGATCCACTTGGAGTGAAGTTTAGTACATGGACATAAGAATGGGTCAACTCGCATTCTTCTGCATGCTGACTTCCAATTGAACCAGCACCATTTGGTGAAAAGGCTATCTTTTTTCCACTGGATGGTTTTGGCTTCTTTGTGGAAGTTCTAGTGACCATAGGTATGTGTATTCATTTCTGGATCTTCAATACTATTCCATTGGTCCACTTTTCTGTCACTGGGCCAATACCATGCAATTTTTAATACTATTGCTCTGCAGTATTACTTGAAGTCAGGGATACTGATTCACCCAGAATTTCTTTTGTTGTTGAGAATACTTTTAGCTATCCTGGGTTATTTTTTTTTTTTTTTGTTACTCTAGATGAATTTGAGAATTGCTTTTTCTAACTCTGTGAAGAACTGAGTTGGGATTTTGATGGGGATTGATTTGAATATGCAGATTACTTTTGGTAAGATGGCCATTTTAACTATATTAATCCTGCCGAACCACAAGGATTGCAGATTTTTCCATTTTCGGAGGTCTTATTCCATTTCCTTCTTCAGAGACCTGAAGTTCTTATCATATACATCTTTCACTGATTTGGTTAGAGTCACACCAAGATACTTTATATTGTTTGTGGCTATTGTGAAGGGTGTCATTTCCCTAACTTCTTTCTCAGCCTGCTTATCTTTTGAGTATAGGAAGGCAACTGATTTGCCTGAGTAGATTTTATAACCAGCCACTTTGTCGAAATTGTTTATCAGCTGTAGGAGTCCTCTGGTGGATATTTTCAGGTCACTTAAGTAGACTATCATGTCATCTGCAAATAGTGTTAATTTTCCTTCTTCCTTTCCAATTTGTATCCCCTTGACCTCCTTATGTTATCTAATTGCTCTAGGTAGAACTGCAAGTACTATATTGAAAAGATATGGAGAGAGAAGACAGCCTTGTCTAGTCCCTGATTTTGGTGGGATTGCATCAAGTTTCTCTCGGTTTAGTTTGATATTGGCTAACGGTTTGCTGTATATTTCTTTAACGATGTTTAGGTATGGGCCTTGAATTCCTGTTCTTTCCAAGACTTTTAGCATGAAAGGATGCTAAATTTTGTCAAATGCTTTTTCTGCATCTAATGAGATGATCATATGTTTTTTTTTTCTTTGAGTTTGTTTATGTAGTGGATTGCATTGATGGATTTTTTTTATATTTAACCATACCTGCATCCCTGGGATGAAGCCCACTTGATCATGGTGGATGATCATTCTGATGTCTTCTTGGATTCGGTTGGCAAGAATTTTATTTCGTATTTTTGCATCGATATTCATAAGGGAAATTGGCCTGAAATTCTCTTTCTTAGTTGGATCTTTGTGTGGTTTTGGTATCAGCGTAATTGTGGCTTCGTAGAAGAAATTGGGTAGTGTTCCTTCTCTTTCTGTTTTGTAGAATAGTTTGAAGAGTATTGGCGTTAACTCTTCTTTGAAGGTCAGATAGAATTCTGCACTGAAACTTTCTGGTCCCGTGCTTTTTTTTTTGGTTGGGAGACTTTCTATGACCCTGTTTATTTCTTTCGGTGTTATTGGACTGTTTAGTTGATTTTTTTGATCCTGATTTAGTTTTGGTTCAGCTATCTGTCTAGGAATCTGTCCATTTCCTCCATATTCTGCAGTTGTGTTGAGTATAGGCTTTTTTAGAAGGATCTAATAATTTTTTGAATTTCCTCAGTTTCTATTGTTATATATCTCTTTTCATTTCTAAGTTTGTTAATCTGGATACTGTCTCTTTGCCCTTTGGTTAGTCTGGCTAAGGGTTTATCTATCTTGTTGATTTTCTCACAGAACCAGTTTCTTGTTTTGTCGATTCTTTCTATGGTTCTCTTTGTTTCTATTTGTTTGTTTTCGGCCCTGTATTCAATGATTTCCTGCCTTCTACTCCTCCTGGGTGAATTAGCTTCTTTTTGTTCCAGGGCTTTCAGGTGTGTTATTAAGCTGTTAATGTATGCTCTCTTCATTTTGTTTTTGGAGGCACTCAGGGCTATGAGTTTTCCTCTTAGTACTGGTTTCATTGTGTCCCTTAGATTTGAGTATGATGTGTCTTCATTTTCATTAAGTTCTAAAAAGTCTTTAATTTCTTTGTTTTTTTTTTCTTCCTAAATCAAGGTATCATTGAGTAGAATATTGTTCAGTTTCCATGTACATGTGGGTTTTCTGTTGTTTTTGTTTCTATTGAAGACCACTTTTACTCCATAGTGATCTGATAATACACATGATTTTGATCCAAATCCTGGCCTGGAAAAATATAAGATGTATTTCACATCTAGAAGCATATTCACCATGAAAATCTTAGATTCAGGCATGGTGGAATTTATCTTTAATCACAGAAGTCAAAGGAAGTTTATTTCTGAGTTCTATACCATATTGGTATAGAGCATGTTCCAGGTAAAGAAAAGTTTAGGTCTAGGCCTGTTGGCTTACCACTTTATTTTCACACCCAGTTATGAAGACCATCCAGATATCTGAGTTCAAGTCAGTTTACTGTGCTAGTTACTTGGCAGCCAAATACAGATAATGGGGACATAGGAAAGTTGTGTAAATATAATTGAACTGGGGGATGATAGGAGGGAATGTTCCTACCACAGCAACCAATAGCACTTGGCAGCTTCAGGCAACTCACTATGCCTTTACAATCAAGAGCAGAACAAGTTATGAGGACAACTGATACTGGTGAGTTAGAGATAATAAATTGCCAGCAATTCAGAAGAGACTAATGCCTCTAAGGTGAAATATTTGGTAAGTGTTACCCGAGAACACAAGAAGTTGTATTCCAGAGAAAGGCCTCCTGCTGGCTTGCAGGTAGTGTTTAAGAAATTGCCAGGATATGAAGAACTATTGATACTTGTCAGTGTGAGTGGTCAGAAAATATCATTGGAGATTTTTCAATCGCAGTGGGAGCTGAAATCCTAGTCTTAATTGATTTTTGATGAATTTGAGGATTGCCACCTTAAAGACAGCATATCAGAAGGAATAGGTGGATGTGTTGCCTCTTTGCAGAAGAAAACCCCAGTTTATTTGATATGGCAGTACCATAGGATAACCATGAATAGCAGCAGCAATGGAGTGGAATAAGCTAGTCCTTAGAGTGATACAGAGGGCCTAGTTGGAGTTGTGAGACTCCACATAATAGCTTCTGGCTATTATAAATAAGGCTGCTGTGTCTGGTTTTACATGGAGGTCCTTGATCTCCTTGGAGTTGAGCTTGCTGATACAGAGAAAGATTAACACTCCTTTACCTTTGGTGGGATTGCAAGATGGTACAACCACTCTGATATCAGTCTGATGGTTCCTCAGAAAACTGGCCATAATACTTCCATGTGACCCTGCTATACCTCTCCTGGGTAAATACCCAGAGGATTCCTTACCATGCAATATGGACACATGCTCCATTATGCTCATTTCAGCCTTATTTATAATAGCCAAAGCTGGAAATAACCCATATGTCATTCACTGGAGGAACAGATATAGAAAATGTCATATATTTACACAATGGAATACTACTCAGCAATTAGAAACAATGAATTCATGAAATTTTTAGGCAATTGATTGGAAATGGAAAATATCATCCTACATAAGGTAACCCAATCACAAAAGAATACACATGGAATGCAATCTATGACAAGTGAATATTAATTAGCCCAAAAGATCTGAATACACAAAAATCAATTAGAATAACAAATGATTCACATGACGTAGAAAGGAGAGGGCACTGATCCTGGAAAGGCTTGATCTAGCATTGTAGGGGAGTACCAGGGTAGAGCAAAAGAAGGGTGGTGATTGGAGAATCAGTTGAGAGAAGAAGGCTTATGGGACATATGAAGAGGGGAGAACCAGGAAAGGGGAAATCATTTAGAATGTAAATAAAGAATATAGAAAAAAAAAAGAAAAAAAGAGCAAAAATAGAAAAACAAAACAGAAAGAAAGAAAGAAAGAAAGAAAGAAAGAAAGAAAGAAAGAAAGAAAGAAAGAAAGAAAAAAGGAAAGAAGGAAGGACGAAAGAGAGAGAAAGAAGGCAAGAAAGAAAGCAAGAAAGCAAGAAAGCAAGGAAGCAAGAAAGCAAGAAAGCAAGAAAGCAAGAAAGCAAGAAAGCAAGAAAGCAAGAAAGCAAGAAAGCAAGAAAGCAAGAAAGCAAGAAAGCAAGAAAGAAAGAAAGAAAGAAAGAAAGAAAGAAAGAAAGAAAGAAAGAAAGAAAGAAAGAAAGAAAGAGAAAGAAAGAAAGAAAGAAAGAAAGAAAGAAAGAAAGAAAGAAAGAAAGAAAGAAAGAAAGAAAGAAAGAAAGAAAGAAAGAAAGAAAGAAAGAAAGAAAAAAGAAAGAAAGAAAGAAAGCTGTTTTGAACATAGTGGAGCAGGTGTCTTTATTGCATGCTGGGGAATCCTCTGGATATATTCCCAGGGTCCTCTGGAAGTGCCATGTCCAGTTTTCTGAGGAACTGGCAGACTGATTTCAGAGGGGTTGTACCATCTTGCAATCCCACCAGAAGCGAAGAAGTGTTACTCTTTCTCTGCATCCTTGCTAACACCTGCGGTCTCCTAGTTATTAACCTTAGCCATTCTGACTTGTGTGAGGTGAAATCTCAGGGTTTTTTTGATTTGCATTTCCCTAATGACTAATGAAGTTCAACATTTTTTAAGGTGCTTCTTGCCCATCTGAATTTCTTCAGGTGAAAATTCTTTGTTTAGCTCTGTACCCTATTTTGTAATAGGAATATTTGGTTCCCTGGGGTCAAACTTCTTGAGTTCTTTGTATATATTGAATTTAGCCTTCTGTCAAATATCGGGTTGGTGAAGATCTTTATCAATCTTGTTGCTAATTTGTCCTTTGATGGTATCCTTTGGCTTACAGAAGCATTTTAATTTTATGACGTCCCGTTTGTCAATTCTTGATCTAAGAGCATGAGTTACAGGAGTTCTCTTCAGGAACTTTTCCCCTGCACCCATGTCCTCCAGGGTCTTCCACAGTTTCTTTTGTATTAGTTTCTGTGTGTCTGGTTTAATGTGGAGGTTCTTGATCCTCTTCGACTTGGGCTTAGTGCAAGGAGATAACAAAGAATCAATTTGCATTTTTCTGCATGCTGACCTCCAGTTGAACCAGCACCATTTGTTGAAAACTCTATCTTTTTTCTACGGGATCTTTTCAGCTCCTTTGTTGAAGATGAAGTCACCATAGGTGTTTGGATTCATTTCTGTGTCTTCAGTTCCATTCCATAGTTTCACTGTCACTGTACCATTACCATGCAGTTTTTAACATTATTGCTCTGCAGTATTGCTTGAGGTCTGGGATGTTGATTCCTCCACAAGTTCTTATACTGTTGAGAACAGTTTTAGCTATCCTGGCTTTTCTTGTATTCCAGATGAATTTGAAGATTGCTTTTTCTACCTTTATGAAGAACTAAGTTTGGATTTTGATGGGGATTGAATCTGTAGATTGCTTTTGTCAGGATGACCATTTTAACTATATTAATCCTGCCAATCTTTGAGCATGGAAGATTTTTTCCGTTTTCTGAGGTCTTCTTCAATTTCCTTCTTTAGAGACCTGATGTTCTTCTCATGCAGATCTTTTATGTGCTTGGTTAGAGTCACACCAAGATGCTTTAGGTTGTTTGTTTGTTGGTTTTCTATTATAGCCTTATTTTGTAGGACATGATGGTTGTGCTTCACAGTGGTGAAGCAGTTGTAATCATGAATTATTCACACTACCACACTCTTGTTAATATAAAACACATTGAATAATGTTGTATATATAAGTGTGTGTATGTACGGATATATACAGTGTGTGTATCATAATTTTAAGACCATCCTATAGGTATATAGCTTATTTGTGTACAATTCATATTACTAAACCAGTCTTTAAATTATTAAATACTCTCACAACAATAAAACATTTTAACACCTTCAGAATGATTTACAACCATCATCAATAATTTCAGAGAACTTTCATCACCCTCAAAATAATACTTCTTAATATTAATAATCATTCTCCCAAAGTTATCAGCCTTCCTTATACACAGGCTGAACACTGAGCTCCAGAATCCTTTTGCATTTCCTTTGCTCAAAGTCCCCAAACACTAGTGTTTTAGATGCACAGTAATATTGAAGTGGCTGCTTCCAAATTATTTGGAATGTCTCCTATGTCAAATGATGTTTTGTGGGGACAGAGGTGACAGGATGTTTTGCTAAAGCAGACATAAAAACGAATGCTTTGTTAAAGCAGACACAGGTGACTGGATGTTTTGCTATAGCAGACTCATGAAAGTATTTGTGGTGTTGAGAAGGAAAATGAACATAATCCCAGAGACATTGGGAGCTTGATCACTGGTTTGCTTTTTTCTATGTCAATAGTCTTTCCTGAGGATTCACACATATTGGTTCATATCAAAATGCTTTGCTGAGTCACACATGTGGTGACTTGATAGAGACATATTGACCAAAGGGCTTCTTGTGAAGTTCCTGCAGATTCTTGCCTCTCTCACAGACTCAGGCTGGTTTGTGAGACTCTCGGTTGCTTATGGATTGAAATGAAGTTGCTGGTACATGTGCGATGCTTCACAAGAGCACTGAACTGCAGCTCCTTATAGACAGCCTGGACATTCACTTATTTTGAACCTACATCAGTCAGACACTAACAAACCTTTCCTATGTTGGGACCTAACAGTGACTGATCATAGTTGAAAGCCAAATTTACCCAATTATTCACTTCTGAACTTTTCATTTTCTCACAATTTTTGCAATGAATATTCAGTAATATTATATAACGATGTTCAGAAATTTTATCTCCCAAGCTGAATGAAATATATTATTGATGTCTATTCTCCAGACATTTTAAGAACTATCTTAAATTATTTAGTGAAAACATAATTTAAGTATTTTCTTGAGAATATCAGTATCAACTTCATAACTTCTAGAATAATATGAAGGCTATGATAATGGGTGATAGAAAATATTCTGTGTGTATGTTGTCAAGGAAAACAAATAACAGAGGAGACTCCAATACCAAGCAACATATCATTCATATGAACCAAAGAGGAGAAATATTACATAGATAATCAGCCATTAAGCCATTTCTCTTCAGCAATCTAGTTCTACACAGGGAACAATATTCTAAAGATAAAGTATATATTCAAGATGATAGAAATGATAACTAACCCTGAGCTCATTCATCATAGGTGTGGGACAAGTAAATGGCAACAAGCAAATAACAGAAACTCATGATACTACTCTATATAAAGCTAATACAGATAGCAGGTGTTGGCGAGGATGTGGGGAAAGAAGAACACTCCTCCACTGCTGGTGGGGTTGAAAATTGGTACAACCACTCTGGAAATCAGTCTGGTGGTTCCTCAGAAAACGGGGCAAGTCACTTCCGAAATATCCTGATATAACACTGCTGCGTATATACCCAGAGGATTCCCCAGCATGTATTAAGGACATATGCTCCAATATGTTCATAGTAGCCCTATTTATAATAGCCAAAAGCTTGAAAGAAACCAGGTATCCCTCAACAGAAGAATGGATATAAAAAAATGTGATATAGATATACACAATGGAGTACTATTCAGCCATTAGAACCAAAGAATTCATGAAATTCTTAGGCAAATGAATGAAGCTGGAGAACATCATACAAAGTGAGGTAACCCAGTATCAAAAGATCAATCATGGTATGCACTCACTAATAAGTGGATACTAACCTGGAAACTGTAATACCCAAAACCTAATCCACACATCAAATGAGGTACGAGAAGAATGGAGGAGTGGCCCCTTGTTCTGGAAAGCCACAGTGTAGCAGTATAAGGCGTAACCAGAACATGGAAGTGGGAAGGGGTGGGTGGGAGAACAGGGAGAGTGGGGGGCTCGAGAAGGAGAAATCATTTGAGATGTAAATAAAAAATATGTCAAATAAAAAAAAAAGATGCAGTCCTGCTATTTGAATAAAGTAAATAAAAACAAAACTCTTGAAAAGCAGTGATATACCACTCCTGGGCATATACCCAGAAGACTCCCCACCATGTAATAAGGATACATGATCTACTATGTTCATAGCAGCCCTATTTATAATTGCCAGATTTTGGAAAGAACCCAGGTATCCCTCAACAGAAGAGTGGATGCAAAAAATGTGGTATATCTACACAATGGAGTACTATTCAGCCATTAGAAACAACGAATTCATGAAATTCTTAGGCCAATGGATGGAGCAAGAGAATATCATACTCAGTGAGGTAACCCAGACTCAAAAGGTGAATCATGGTATGCACTCACTAATAAGTGGATATTAACCTAGAAAACTGGAATACCCAAAACATAATCCACACATCAAATGAGGTACAAGAAGAAAGGAGGAGTGGCCCCTGGTTCTGGAAAGACTGTGAAACAGTATTCAGCAAAACCAGAACGGGGAAGTGGGAAGGGGTGGGTGGGAGGACAGGGGAAGAGAAGGGGGCTTACGGGACTTTAGGGGAGTCGGGGGGCTAGAAAAGGGGAAATCATTTGAAATGTAAATAAATTATATTGAATAAAAAAAAAAGCAGTGAAATGTGCAAGTACATGACAGGATTAGTAGCATCATTAAAGCTGAGTTATGACTATTGAAAATTTGTGGGATATGTGGACTATACAGTGAGACCTGTTCTCAAAATAAAATACTTAAAATAAGAGAAGCAAGGTGTCCTCTTGCTTGTGGATTCCATATAGACTGCAAAAAACAGAGAGGGGAATCCCTGGTTATGATCCTTGTACAGAAACTGCAACCCATGTAAACCTCTTCATCTCATAGTTTCAAAATTCATATGAAGAATCAAGAAGCAGCTATTATCCCTACTATTAGCACGTACTAATTAGGGAAACCTGCTGATCCTGATTACTTCCTAGTTGGGGATTCTGCATATACTAGAGAAAATGCTCTATTTTAATGAAGCAGAATACAAGCTTGCATTCTATCTTATGACCACGGAGGTGTTTTCTGGGACTACAAAACATATAACTTCCTTTGCCCATCATCATAGCCTTCAAATTATTCTAGAAGGCATGAAGTTGATACTGATATTATCCTGTTAATAACTTAAGATATGTTCTCATTAGTTCGTAAGAGATCTGGAGAACAGATATCAATAACATACCTTATTCATATCGGGAGTTAAACTTTCTGGCCCTCATTTAAATGTCAGGTGTTTCTTAATTATTTCAGGACAAGAATAAAAGAAGGATGCACACCTATGGAGAAATGAAGTTTGAGTATTCTGTAGCAGTTAGGAAAAAGGATAAAGATACATTGTGAAGTCAATATGATAAAGATCATGACAACTGATTAAAAGACAAGCATTTATTTCCCTTACACTTTGTGGCTTCATTTATTTTCTAACATTTGTTGAACCATTAGTCTTTGATAGAAATCACATATTTTCATAACCATATATATATATAAATGTTATATAGGTGAGAGATAGAATGTAGGGCAAGATGGTTAATAGATCATTACAGACTGATAGCTACCCTATCAGTGGTTCTTTACACTGCTCATGCATTTGAATACAAAAGCATATATTAAGTGAATATGTGAATATCATACTGTTGAACACATATGACATAAATTTCCAAGAATATGTAGATAGACAACAGCTTTTATTTAGAAAGCATTTAAGAGCCAGGAGATTAGATGTGTCAGGATCACAGCAGCCTCGCTTATCATCACACATATCAAACAGTAATGTAAACAATTTTACAAAAATACCAATTAAATTTCATCATAATAAATATTAAAAAGCAAATTAACATATATGGAAAATGATTCCCTTCTTTTTGAATGAACACTAAACTTTTTACACTTTTTAAACACAACATATCTAGGAAAAAATAACAGTTTTCTGAAATCACAAGCATTTATACGTTTTTGGTTGAAAATTAATCAGTTGACAAAAAAGTCTGTTATTCATAGTGGGTAATACAATTAGATTGTCTAGAATATACTCCTCTCTCATGTTTGGGATAGGTATATTTGGAAGATTTATAGAACGCATTGTCCTGGAAGCTCAAAGCATAGTTCTCCTTACTTAACTTTTTTTTGGTTAGGGAATTGGTACTGAATATTGGTACTGAGTAACATTCCGTGAGTCCACTGCCAAGTTAAAATCTAGTTTCCTAGATCTGGAGAGTCAAAATAGAAGACTTCCTGATTCCATTAGACTATCATAAGAATCAAATTAGTTATTACATACCTATCTTTATAGTGGAGCCTGTAATCGAGAACCAATCAATGGATGTGAAATGATCACTTTCCTTCTAGGCACCAAACTGAAGACACCAAACTGATGTTATTAAGCCAACCATTTAAGATTAAGGATTATTTTTTTTAATTAAAATATTTTTTATTTACATTTCAAATGATTTCCTCTTTTCTGGGTGACCTCTCCCTACAAGTCCCATAAGCCCCCTTCCCTGCCCTGTTCCTCCATTTACCCCTTCCTGCTTCCCTGTTCTGGAATTCCCCTATACTCTTGCACTGAGTCTTTACAGAACCAGGGGCCACTCCTCCATTCTTTTGTACATCATTTAATATGTGGATTATGTCTTGGGTATTCAAAGTTTCTAGGCTAATATCCACTAATCAGTGAGCGAATACCACGATTAATCTTTTGAGATTGGGTTCCTCACTTAGTTTGATGTTCTCCAGCTCCATCCATTTGTGTAAGAATTTCATGAATTCATTGTTTCTAATGGCTTAATAGTACTCCATTGTTTAAATGCAAATCAAAACAACCCTGATATTTCACCTCACACCAGTCAGAATGTGTAAGTTCAAAAATTCAGAAAACAGCAGGTGTTGGTGAGGATGTGGAGAAAGAGTAACACTTATCCACTGCTGGTGGGATTGCAAGATGATGAATCCACTTTGGAAACCATTCTGGCGGTTCCTCATAAAACTGGGCATGATACTTCCTGAGGACCCGGTTATACCACTTCTGGGCTTATATCCGGATGATTCTTCAGCATGCAATAAGGACACATGCTCTACTATGTTCATAGCAGCCCTATTTGTAGTAGCCAGGAGCTGGAAAGAACCCACGTGTCCTTCATCGGAGGAATGGATACAAAAATGTGGTATACTTACACAATGGACTACTATTCAGCCATTAGAAAAAATGAATTCAAGACTAAGGATTATTTAGTAGTCATAGTGATAGGTCACTGTGATATCAATATTCAAAGGCTTATGCTCTAACTGACAAATGATAAGTGAATTTCTTTTCATTCTGTCTTTTGGATTTAAAATTTTATTATTTTAACAACTGTTGAACAATAAGAGTTTTTCTCCATAGGTGCTTTTGAGTCCTTCATTTATTCTTGTCCTAAGATCGTTTCGAAATGCCTGACTGTTAAATGAATACTCTCTCTGTTGCCCCGGAAAACAGATTCCATAGTAGACTACAATACCAAGGAAACACTTCAATAATATCAACAATAGAGGAGAAACATTACACAGTATAGTTACCCCTTAAGCCATTTTTCTTCTGCAATCTTGTTCTACACAACAACAAAAAAAAAAAAAAACAGTCTGAAGGTAAGGTATATATTCAAGATGATAGAAATGATAAATAACCCTGTAAAGTCAGGATAGAAGTGGGACAAGTGTAGGGCAACAAGGAAATAACAGAAACCCATACATGCTACTGTATATAATGCTATACATTAACTGTTTCACTTATACAAAAAAAAATCCAGAGAGAATCAGTTTATAAGAAAATGGATGCCATAATTCTCCTGCATCCAATGAACACACTTGTTTTATATACACTTGCATACATTTATTTAGTATGCTGGTGCAAATATTTCTTTGTGTAGGGTTCAGGCTTCAACTAGTTTTTCATGTGCATTCAGGTTGTCTTATTTGTCTAAGACTTTGGAGGTCATATCAGTGACTTGTGTAATTTTTTTTTTTTTAGTAACATCAAAAGTGTATTTTTAAATTTGATCAGGGAGAAAAATGATAAAATTAAAAAAAATATTTTAGGACAACCTTTTTTCCTATATTGATCTTACTGATTTATGGGCATGTGGGTATATTTTCATTATACAATATTGACATTAGTTACCTTAAATACTTCTTATTCATGTAGGTTTTTCACCACTTGTTTAGAGTTTGGACAAAGATACTTTATAATATTTAAGGTTATTGTAAATGGAGGTTTTCACTTGATTTACTTCTCATTAAGTAATTAATGGGATTTAATTGAAATAAGTGAATTTTCACACAGAAGGAATATTCATTTTGTGTGTTATTACTGTATGCTGGTATGTGTTGAACTTGCAAGCTATTTCTCCTGGAATTTTTAGGCTCATTTATGTTTACCAATCTTCAGTAAAAGAAATAAAGGAAACCCTGGGTGATCCAAAGAAAGGCACCCTTGTAGAAACAGAACAGTGAATTTGTCAAAATTAAAATGTGTGAGTGGGTCAAGTCAAGGGACTTGCATGGGATAATCATAGAGACAAATAAGGAGGATTAAATGGTTGAACTTTAGAAGGCTCTACAGAACATTTTTTTTCTGATAAACCAAATGATAGACCCAAAACTATGTTCAATTGTGAAATATGGAAAATAAAATTAAGTCTAATCAAAGTCTTCTTGGATACTACTGACATTTAAGTAACACTTATGGCTCCTATTGTGATACCTTGCTATAGTGGTTATTGTCATACTTCATAGGTGTTGCAAATATGTACAACTGTCAATTGCTTCACTAACATGTTGACTTACCTACTGTTTTATGTACCATAAAAACCCATTTTCAAGATAAAGACTTCTTAGTCATTTTTGTCTTGAATCTGTTGAATTCTGAGACATACCTGTAAGGTCTCTTTGTGAAGATACTCAACTCCTCAACCCTGAAAGAGAAACAAGAGTTACCTCAAACTTTGCTATTTTATGGAAAGTCGTATGATATACTTTAACAATAGGAAGGAATTCTCTCAACAGGTTTAACAACTTGACTGGAGATCAAAATTTAGTCAGATTTATAGAATTAGTAAGGGCATAGACTTGAAAATTTCACACTAATTTACTAGATCAGATCAATTCCTTTCTGTAGCATTCTAAGTAATTTTTTAATTTATTTTTTTTTTAATTTTTACACACCATATTATATCCCCCCAACCCATCAACTATCAGGCTTTTCTACCACTGATATCTCCTTCCCTCCATGAAATTTCCACATGGATATCCATATCTGCAACTCCACAAGACCTCTTAACTCCCTGAGGCCTGCCTTTTGACGGTTATTTGCATCTTCTCTAAAAAACACAAACATAGAAGTCCTCTACTGTATGAGTTGGGAGACTCATATCAGCTGATATATGATGACTTTTTGGTGGTTCAATGTTTGAGAGATCTCAGAGGGCCAGATTAATTGAGAATGTTGGTCCTCCTACAGGTTCTCCCTCCTTACTTTCTTTCAGTCTTCCCTAATTCAGGAACATGGGTCAGCTATTTCTGTCCATTATTTGGATTTAAATGTCTGTATCAGACCCTTTTTGCTGCTTGTTGGATCCTTTAGAGGGTATTCATGATAAGTCCTTTATAGGGAATACTCCATAGCCTCAGTAATAGTGTCAGACCTTAGGGCCTCCCCTTGAGCTGAATTCCACTGTGGGCTTATCCCTGGACATTCTTTTCCTCAAGCTCAGCTGCATTTCCCTCCCTGCAGTCCTTTCAGACAGGAATAATTACAGGTCAGAATTGAGGCTATGGGATGTCCCCCCACACCCCCATTTGATGCTCCATCTTTCTTTGCTGTAAAGGATTTTATATGTTCATTCTCCGTATTTTCAGGCATTTCATCAAAGGTCCCTTCCTTTGAGTTCTGCATGTCTCTCAACTTTCAGGTTTCTGGTATATTCTGGAGAGTCTCCTCTACCTTCTGTCTTCCAAAGTTGCCTGGTTCCATTCTTTCTGCTGGCCCTCAATCCTGCAGTGCTTTTTCTTTTCCCAATACCATGACAGGTTCTCCTCTCCCCTGACTCCCCCCACCACTGTCCACATTCCCTTATGTGTCCCATCCTTACTCCCCACTTGTGATTCATTTCTTCTCCCTCCCAATTAGGACTGAGGTGCCTTCACTTGGGCACTTTTGCTTGTCTAACTTTTTTGAGTTCTGTGGACTGTATCTTGGGTATTATGTACTTTTTTGCTGAATAGCCACATATTAGTGAATACATTCCTTGTATGTCCTTTTGTGTCTGAATTACTGCAGGATATGTTAATTATCTTCCCATAGAACAATTTTCTTAGTGATGGAGTCTCTACACTGCAATGAGTTAAATCAGCAGAGCCTAGAGAGACACAGAGTACTGAGTTAGAGTAGTGACCCAAGCCCTCTGATATTATAGTCCTAAAGGTCATGTGTCAACCTCATGGGATATCTGGTGAGTAAAGCTGTTACCAGGAAATGGAACCAATCCCAGTAAATTAAATAGATTTTAATTTACAAATCTGAATAGAGTTGGATATAAGATATGTAGATAGTATAATCTTCCTCCAACTAGTTTTTGGTCTTGATTTGGTCCAGTAGTTCCTCATGTGTTGTAATGATGTGTTGAATTGCTACTGTATATCCTGAGGTTTTGGGAGTATGTGACTTATTATTCAAGTTTTAATTTATAAAGTATTTTAGATAAGAGAATACATGAATTTCAGAAGAGACTTGTCATATTTAAATGTTATTCAGTCTGTGTTAGACTATGGGTACTATTGGAAGTGAATGTAATGTATTTTGTATAAGGGTTTGCCTAAGTATTGTGCCAATGTACACATGTGTTTGAATAAACTTATGGATTCCAGTGAATGGAATGAGGTTGATTAAATATGCTTACCTCATGAGAATTGTGGAATAATCAGACATGCGCCCATATTGGGAACGAGTAGCTTTCTTACAGGAAGTATTTCACTTCATGCCACAATGGAGGTGAGTCTTGAATGTTTCTTGAAATCCTCAAATCTTGGCAGTTGGGTCTAGATGATCCTCCTGGCTGGCTGTGGGAGAGTCTTTGGTCTGGCTTTGGGTCAAAATGTAGGACACTTGGCTCCTTTATCAACATATCCACCTGCTAATACTGTACTTTGTGCCATGAAGAAACCAGAAGTAATGTCTAAAACCGGAAGTCAGCCTTGATTAAATGTCTTACTCGATAAAAGTTATTTTAGTAATAGTGACTCTATATGGCAATGAAACCTTTACTAAAACAGAAATGGGTGCCAAAGACTTGGCACATTATTGGCATAGGTGCGAGCATGATTTGACTTGAGAAATGTAGATTTTGTGACTATGACAAGCAGTGGGATGGATTAAGTGGGGCTCAATTGGCCAAAGCAGTTCAGCATGGAAGACAGTGGTGCTGAGAGTGATTTCAACTGTAGATACCTGTTTCAAGGAACCTCAGAGGAATACATTTTAGTATGTGGCTTAGAAAAAATTTTATTGTATTTTGTTGAAGGGCTTGTTGCCCTTGTCTGAAGAGTCTGCCTGAGCATAAGGTAAAGTGATTTAAAATAGTTGCATTAAGGAATTCTCAAAGCCAACTCATTTCAACTTTCTCCAGTGGTTCAATCTTACAGGGTAGGTATTAACCAAGTGCACCAAACTGAGAAAAAAAAAACACAAAATATATGGTTCAGAGATAAGTGGAGAACCTGGAATAGGAATGGAGCTAAATACTGTGTTGATGCATATTGAATAGAATTAAGGGTGTGGTAACATTGGGTAAGATTTCAACTTGCTTACTGTTATATTTTTGCAGTTCACCAAGAATAAGTTAAATCATTTTAGGTATTATTATGACCTTGATATTATTCCCTTTTCAAAATAAGAAAATATGACCATGTTTCAAATTGATAGGTGCTGGATTGTGATGACAATTCTCAGTGGTCAACTCTGTTGAGAATGAACTGTATCCAAAAATGGAGTACATGACTCTGATTCAGATCTTGAGGCGTGAAAACACATGATTTTAGTCCAAATCTTGATCTGGAGAGACATAAGATTTATTGCACATCTAGAAGCATATTCACCATTAAAATCTTAGATTCAGGCATGGTGCAATTTATCTTTAATCGCATTAGACAAAAGCAACTCTATTTCTGACATTTTTTACCAGCTCTGAGCAGAGCATTTTCCAGGTAGGGAAAAGCTTAGGTTGCATGTTGGCATGCAACTTTATTACAAGCACCCAGGTATGAAGACATTACATATTTCTGAGTTCAAGTCAGTTTACTGAGCTTGTTCCATGAGAACCAATCATAGATAGGGAGGACTCTCCTTGAAAACAGGAAAATTGTTTAAAAGTAATTTCACTGGGTTTGGGGGCATGTTCCAGCCCCTGCAACAAATAAAACATGGCTGCTTCTGGCATTAAACTATACCTTTAGAGTCAAGAATCGAACAGGTTACTAGAACAACTGATTCTAGTTAGCTTGAGATAAGAAATTGGCAGTGATTTAGAAGAGACTAGTGTGTATGAGATGAAATCTTCGGGTAAGTGATACCTGAGAGCAGAAAGAAGCTTTATTCCAGAGAAAGACCTCCTGCTGAGATCCAGGTAATGTTTAAGAAACTGCCAGCTAATAAAGGTTTTGGTGGAATGAACAGGTCATGGAGAACAGTTGATTCTTTTCAGTGTGAGTCTTCAGAAAATATCACTGGGGATCTTTCAACCCAAATAGCAGTTGAAGGGCCAATCTCAATTGATTTTTGTTTTGAAATTGAGGCTTGCTACCTTAAAGACAGCATATGAGAAGGAATAGGTAAATGTGCTGCCTCTTTACAGATGAAGACCCCAGTTTATTGTAGATAACAGTACCATGGGCTGACCAAAAATCGCAGCAGTAGTGGATTGGAGTAAGCAGGAGCATTGAGTGATACAGAGAGCAGAACTTGAGATGTGTAACACATGCCATTTGTCCGAGCCCAGAAGATCATGTGTGAATGAATCCCCATGTTATTCCTCTGAATAAAGCTGCTAACAAAGAGTAATACTAGCCCCAGGGAAATAAGATTGGTATAGTTTACAAAGCTGAAATGAGGTGGGACACTTTAAATGTAGATGCAGAGTTTGGAGTTTGTCCATCATTTATTTACTCTTGAGTTTATCCTTTCTATGTTCTTTTGTAATGTTACAGTCTAACTTGTGATGGTGGAAGTATGTGATCTACTATTTAACTTTGATTTAATAATGGATTACAGTTAAGAAAATGCCTGATTCTTAGAAGAGACATAGAACTTTTTTACATTGTGCAGTCTGGGCTCTACTCTGAAAACTTTTAGAGTTGTATAAAATATATTATTTACTTTGCTATGTCTTACATGCATTTAGTTCATATATACTCACTTCTGTGTATAAACCTATGGGTAACAGGGTATGGCATGAGATTGTTTGAATATGTTTGGACCATGTGAAGTTGGAAATAATCAGACATGTGTTATTATTGGTTAACAGTTGTTTTTCACTGTGGTTTTCAATGGAGAAAGGATTTTGTGGTCTCATGAAATTGCCACACCAGGCCTGCAGAATTCAGAGCATACTTCTGTCTCCTAGGAGTGCATATTCTCCTGTCTGCATTTTCATCAAGGTGTAGATCTATTATCCTCTAGCACCTTGTCTTTCTTCATGCTGCCATTCTTTCTGCCATACTGAAAATAGAATTATAAACCTGTATGTCACCTGCATTTTAATGTCTTCCATTATAGGAATTGCCTTTCTCTTGAAGTTTCTTCCTAGATCTATGTAAGGCATATATTCTTCTCAGAATTGTCCTGCTATCAGAGACTACTTGCTGAGTAATGGTTTGAAATGTACTCACAGACACACCCAACGGCATAGTTTCAGATCAGTTTAAATATTAACCATTTCACAATAATTCCTCAGTAGAGGTGAATGCCAGGTCATGAAAATGGTAGGTGGGAATGTGTAAGCAGGGGACTGGTGATGGGATAGAGGGTTTTCAGAGTGGTGAGGAAAGGGATAATATTTGAAATTTAAAGAAAATAAATAACAAAAATGATTCTCCATAATACGCATTTGAAATATGCATTGCTGTCCTTCCTTCTTTAGTTGGTCTAGTCGTTACATTATTGTGTCCCAAGCATGTTACATTATTCCCAGTAAAGTATGCTGTGTTTCTTTATTGGCTAGTCTAACAGCTAGCATCCCAAATCTCCAACAAACAACAACAGATTTAAGTATCATGTGATTCACACTTTCTACCTTGACATATTCTAGTTATGGGAAATGAGGTATTTAAAGTAAATCATGGACAATGGAAATGTTAGTATGTGGGGTATCTTTAACTTTCATGCCATCAAAAGAGTGATTAAATCTAGTGATTAAGAAATAAATAAACTTATAATGACTATTGTATTAAGATCTGTACTCTTTAGAGGACTATTACTATAAACTCTCCCAGGATTTCATTGTATCCCGTAGCATGTTTGTATATTTTATAGCAGTGTTTCTCAATTTTTCTAATGCTGCAAACCTTTAATACAGTTCCTTATGCCATGGTCATCCCAAAACAAAACCATGTTTTTCATTACTTGCCATAATTGTAATGTTAAAATTGTAACTCAATATTTCTTGTAAAATGTTTGATCAATGTTGAATAAAACTATATAAAGTAACTGATGATCAATTACATGATTAATCTTAAAAAGAACCACTATGCTAAAAGCTCAATTTTGGTTCCTATCATTCTTGTTTTAATGATCTTGAAGAAAGAAGGTGATGAAAGTTATGTGAGAATGTATTTGTGTGACACATAGAAGTGCTAAGTGACTGCTTAAAAACAATAATTTATAAATATTTCAAATAAGGTAAAGAAATAATTTACATATATAAATATGCAAAGCTACATCTAAGGATAAACCAGTTAATATAATATAATTTAAAGGCTATAGACTAGAAGGGTATTGTGATTTTATATTTGATTGTAAAAATATTCTGAAGATATTACTAGCACATGCATATTTCTATGTGTATCTTTGTGTGTGTGTATGATGTATATATATATATATATATATATATGTGTGTGTGTGTGTGTGTGTGTGTGTGTGTATGATGTAAATATAAATATATGTGTGAGTGTATATATATATATATATATATATATATATATATATATATATATATATATATATGCATTTGAAATACACATTGCTGTCCTTCCCTCTTTAGTTGATCTAGTGTTACATTATTGTGTCCCAAGAATGTTGCATTCCTCCCTGTAAAGTATGCTGTGTTTCTATATTGTCTAGTATTACACCTAGCATCCCATTCTTGCTGCCATGTAGAAAATAGAACTATAAAACTGTATGTCACCTGCAATGTAATGTCTTCTCTTATAATAATTGCCTTTCTCTTGAAGTTTCTTGATAGAACTATGTAAGGCATATATTCTTCTCAGAATTGACCTGCTATCAGAAAGCACTTGTTTCATAATCGTTTGAAATGTACTCACACACACACCTAAGGGCATAGTTTCAGACCACTTTAAAAATTAACAAATTCACAATAATTCCTCAGTATAGGTGAATGCCCATTTGTGCGTGTGTATATATATACACACACAGAAATACAAATATATGTTGCTCAAGGACAATATTGAAAATATGAAGAGAGGGGGCAGCCTTGTCTAGTCCCTGAATTTAATGGGATTGCTTCAAGTTTCTCTCCATTTAATTTGATTCTGGCTACTGGTTTGCTGTATATTGATTTTACTGCCTTAAGTTTCTTTTCTTTCCAAGACTTTAAAGATGAAAGGGTGCTGAATTTTGTCAAATGCTTTTTCAGCATCCAAAGAAATGACCGTATGGTCTTTTTTCTTTGAGTTTGTTTATGTAATGGATTGCATTGATGGATTTCCATATATTGAACAATCCCTGCATCCCTGGGATAAAGCCTACTTGATCACAGTGAATGATCATTTTGATATGTTCTTGCATTAAGTTGGAAATAATTTTATTGAGTATTTTTGCATCGATGTTCTTAAGGGAAATTGATCTGAGTTTTCAATCTTTGTTGGAGCTTTGTGTGGTTTTGGTATCAGCATAATTGTGGCTTCATAGAACTAGTTGGGTAGTGATCCTTCTGTTTCTATTTGGTGGAGAATTTGAAGAGCATTGTTATTAGGACTTAATTGAAAGTCTGATAGAATTCTGCACTGAAATCATCTGGTCCTTTCCTTTTTTTGGTTGAAAGACTTTCTATGAAATCTTCTATTTCTTTAGTGGTTATGGGAAAATTTAGATGATCTATTTAATCTTGATTTAAATTGGTATTTTCTATCTGTCTAGTAAACTGTCCATTTCCTACAGATTCTCCAGTTGTGTTGAGTATAGGCTTTTGTAGTAGGATCTGATGATTTTTTGAATTTCCTCATTTTCTGTTGTTATATTACCTTTTTATATCTAATTTTGTTAATTTGGATACTGTCTCTGTGCCCTTTGGTTAGTCTGGCTAAGTGTTTATCTATCTTGTTTATTTTCTCAAAGAAACAGCCCCTAGTTTTGTTGATTATTTGTATGGTTCTCTTTGTTTCCACTTGATTGATTTCAGCCCTGAGTTTAATGATTTCCTGTCTTCTATTCCTCCTGGGTGAATTCTCTTCTTTTTGTTCCAAAGCTTTCATGTGTGTCATTAAGCTGCTAGTGTGTGCTCTCTCCAGTTTCTTTTTGGAGGCACTCATCACTATGAGTTTTCCTCTTAACACTGTTTTCATTGTGTCCCAAAAATTTGGGTATGTTGTGCCTTCATTTTCATTAAATTCTAAAAAAGTCTCTAATTTTCTCTGATTTCTTCTTTGGCCAAGGTATCATTGAGTAGAGTATTGTTCAGCCTCCATGTGTATGTGGGCTTTCTGTTGTTTTTGTTGCAATTGATGACCTCTCTTACTTCATAGTGATTTGATAGGAGGCATGGGATTATTTCAAACTTCTTATATTTGTTGAAGTCTGTCTTGTGACCAGTTATATGGTCGATTTTGGAGAAGGTACCATGAGGTCATGAGAAATTGGTATATACTTTAGCTTTACGGTGAACTGTTCTATAAATATCAGTTAAATCCAATTGGTCCAAAGCTCCAAATAGTTTCCTGTGTCCCTTTTAGTTTCTGTTTTTCTGATTGGTCTATTGAGGAGAGTGGAGTGTTGATGTCACCCACAATTATTGTTTTAGGTGCAATGCGTGCTTTGCGCTTTAGTAAAGTTTCTTTTACAAATAAGGGTGCTCTTTCACTTGGTACATAGATGTTCAGAATTGAGAGTTCTTCCTGGTGGATTTTTCCTTTGACCCTCTATCCTGTCAATACAGGTCCAAAGTGTAGGTCTTATCAAAAGATGGTCAAAAATTTTCCAGTGGGCTAAAAAAACATTCAAATGTCTTACAAGTACAGATTTGTATTATCAGGACCAGGTTGAGTATATAGACATCATCCATATCACACAGGTAATTCAGTGGGATGATATGTTTTATGTTAAAACTTTTTTTAAGTTCCTAGAACAAGAATCAAGTATCACTATTAGTTTGATTTGCACTGTAGTTTGAATTGGTTTTAGAAATACTGAGTTATTCTTGCTCATACCCAAAGGAGGACTAATCTGTTTCTTCACTAAAACACATTTCAAGCCAATGTATATGGAACTCAACAAGCCTGCGTTGAAATAAATAACTGGATACAAGCTTCTGAGTACTCAAATATTGACATAGCCTGATCATTTTTTGATTGGAAATTGTTTAAAATAACTATACTATGAACATTTGTGTGTGTGTGTGTGTGTGTGTGAACATCATGTACATTATATATACAGCCTTTTAGAATGCCACATGTTTCATGATTTCTTCCCATGATTTTGTTATTAAGTAAGCATATTGCTATATTTCCATAATGGCCATAACAAAAATTATTAGTTAAAATTTTGTTTTACTTAATTATATATAATAATATTTCAAAAATGAGTAATATAGAAATACTATGTGACTGAATATAACTTATTTTACATTTTCCCTCTTTGTGTACTACGACATCACTTCTGCAAAATTCAGTGGCTTCTATTGTAAACATCAAAAGCACATCTCATACATGTATTATACAAAATGATGATTATTTATACATATAATTTAAACAAATAATTGGAAATGTCTTCTTATCAAACATTCTGATCTTATCAAAAGGGTTCATAAGAAACAGTAATATTGGAAGCAAAACCTTACTTCTTTCATCATTTCTTTTCTAAGGAGCTTGTCTTTTGATATTTTTGCTTGCATATACATTGTGTTCTGCTTCTTTTTTTCTTTTTCTTTTTTTTCTTTTTTTTCTTCTTTTTTCTTTTTTCCTTTTCTTTTTCTTTTTTCTTTTTCTTTTTTTTTTCTTTTTTTCTTTCTTTCTTTTTTTTTTTTTTTGGCACTTTTTCCCTTTGTTCCTTCTCTGTTTTGACAGAATCCTTCACAGAATACATAATGGATGTTCATGATAGACAGAATATTATCCCCTCTGCATATGTGTGTGTATTATTGACAGAGAGAAAGCGACAGAGAGAGATAGGTAGAGAGAGGGAGGACGTGAGCGGGAGAGGAAGAGAGAGTGAAATAACTTGAGAATGTAACGCAGCTTTGGTTATTCTTAAGCTAATTTATTGTTCCAAATTTGAAGATAGTGACTCAGCCTCTCTCAGATTTTGGAGCCAATAGGACATAAGTATTAACCGTGTTTAAAAAATCCTATATCATATAACTCTTTCTAAACTTCAAATGTGTGATGTTTTTGAAAAATGATAATTCAGAGAAAGATTTTCCACACTATCTAATGTACCATATAAAAGTCAATATAAGAGAGTATTGTAGAAGATTTACTAAAGGATACGTATGAACCCCCACATGCCAATATAGAGACAGGTCTCAATCACACGAAACATTTGTG
The DNA here is from genome assembly GCF_947179515.1 of Apodemus sylvaticus. Classification (NCBI taxonomy): domain Eukaryota; kingdom Metazoa; phylum Chordata; class Mammalia; order Rodentia; family Muridae; genus Apodemus; species Apodemus sylvaticus. The sequence continues at coordinate 1,076,305 of NC_067496.1, forward strand.
CTTATATTTTCTTTTCATCTGAAACCATCTAATTTTATATATTAATATTAATATTAATATTAATATTAATATTTATATTTATATTTATATTTATATTTATATTTATATTTATATTTATATTTATATTTATATTTATATTTATATTTATATTTATATTTATATTTATAATTTTTATTCATATATAAGAAACAAAATTCAGAAGAATTGATTAAACAGCATCCAGTACTTCTGATATGTCTGATATTAGATGCCCTTCATTGAAAAGCATCTTCCTATTCCTGGAAATAATGACAATAACCACATATGAGAATAATAATTCTGTCCATATTATGAATAAAATCAAAAAAATGTTTTAATTGTTTTCTTTACACATCAGAATTGGAACAAATATATGGACTTTCAAAAAGAAACCATTCGTTTTAATATTGTTTACTATCAAAATCAAAGTGATTTTCACTTCCTCACAGCAATGACACATATAAGGCACACTATCAGCATATGTATGTATACACATATACACAAACATATATATATGATATATATATATATATATATATATATATATATATATATATATATATATATATATATATATATATATATATATATGCCAGTGCTGAATGCTGTGATGAGCAAATCATGATGGAAAATATTATTCCTACTCCTAATTGACATATACACATATAAACATATACATATATACACATATACACATAAATACATATACATATACACATATATACACTTATACACATACATATATACATGCATATATATATATACACATATATACACATACATACATACATACATACATACATACAAACATATATATATATATATATGTATATATATATATATATTATAACAGATAAAACAGCCATAATTTGGGTCTCCATCAGCAATAGGTATAATGGATTCCATCATGACTGTTGTTTACAACATGCAGCAATAACATCAGATTAGCTTCTTCTTATAGGTTGAGATAAAGGCATCAAAGATCATTACAAAGTTGGTATCTGGGACAACATGCATGCATAAGGAACATCAACTGAGTATCCTCTTTCAGATATATCTCAGGTGTCAATCTGATCTTCATTGCCAGCTCGAACATGTACCTCAATATGACTGTGGGCATTATTATGGGCACTGAAGTTTATCAGAGTCTCAAGCAGCAACACCAATTATAGCCATAACCAGGGTCTCCATCAGCAATAGGGATAATGGATGTGCTCATGATTGCTGATCACAACATTCAGCACTAGAATCAATACAGCTTCTTCCTCTCCTTACAGGAGGGATAACAGTTATCAATGCATGTTACATGTTCAACATTGAGGTTGCATTCAACCATCAGCTACATGAACAAAATTTCCTGTGACAGGTAGGATCTTGAACAACATTCAAATCTCTAGTGGCAACAAAAAACGCTTACATCCATTTGACTATGTGCATGAGTACGAACGAAGAAATTTATTAGATTTTCAAGCAGCAACAACAAAGGTAGCCATCACCAGGATAGTCACTGTGGGCTCCATCATGACTTACTTCATTAAAACTTACCCAGTCTTCCTGACAATGTTCTTTATAATAGAATATTCTACTGAGAAATCTCATACATCAAGAACCTCTTCAAAAACACACTAACTCTGGATCTCAATATGCCTTCAAAGAAGCATTGTAAATATACTTCATTTGTCAGTTGAGAGGGTAAGATGAACTAAACCTTTCAGAATATGTACCCAAAAGACACTTGATTGTACCACAAGGATACAGCTTAAATATATTCATTGTGAATTAATTCATAATACACAGAACTGCAAATACCATATATATCACTCAACAGATTACTGGAAAAAATGTGGTACATTTACACAACGAAGTATTACTCAGTTGTTAAAAATTATAACAAGTAATTCAAGGGCAAATGATTAGAATTTGAAAAGCTTATTCTGAGTCATTTACCCAGAACTAGAAAGGTATACATTTTATCCTTACCTAACTAACCTCTCTGGATCTATGGATTTTAGCTTGATTACCATTTACTTACAACCTAACATCTACTTAGATGTGAATGTATAGTATGTTTTCTTTTCTAGGTCTGGGTTTCCTACTCAGAATAATCTTTCCTAATAATTTGCCTATAAAATACTTGTTATCAATTTTAACCACTGAGTAGTACTTCATGGTGTAAATGTACCATTTTCTTTTTTGGTCCAGTAATGAGTTGAGTGATATATGTGGTATTTGCAGTTTCCACCTATTATGAATAAATTCACAATGAACATAGTTAAGCTGTGTCCTTGTGGTAAAATCAAATGTCCTTTGTGTACATGCTCAAGAGCATTATATCTTGATACTGAAATAGATCAACTTTTAATTTTCTGAGGAGCTTGCAAATTGATTTCTATAGGGGGTGTAAAAACTATTCACTCCCACCAGCTCTATATTCTCAACAGCATGAGTTGTCACTTGTGTTATTGATCTTCTCCATTCTTTCACATGTAAGAGGGAATATTAGTTTTGATTTGCATTTCCCTCATGGCTAAGGATTGATAATTTCTTTGGGTTCCTATCCTGAAAATAATGTATTTACATTTGTAACCCCATTTATAACTTTAGTATTTGTTGTTTCAATATCTACTTTTTGTGATCCTTTTTTGTTGGATATTATATTTCTATGGGAAGTGGAGTTGATAAAATCTTTTCCCATTTAATAGGTTGCAATTATGGCCTATTGATGATGCTCTTTGCTGTTTTAAATTAGCAGCAGAATGATTGAATGTTACATATATTTTTAGTGGTATATAAAATGTATGTTACAAAATATTAAAGTTACTACACAAACCAGTAACTTTGTTAAGATAAATATTACATAAATGCCTATCTTAATTATGTCATATACATAATATTTTATTTTATTTACACTTGATATCATTATTTAATTTTATAGAATTTAGAAATTATATTCTATTCTGTAATACAAATCAACACATTAATATTTTCTTTATTTTATACATATTTTAATTAATTATTGTTATACACTTCATATTTTATATAACACCCTGCAAAACCCTGTCCATCCTATGACTGCTCCACATCCAATACCTGCTTCCCTTGCACTGTCCCCACATAGATGTCTCTACACACCCACCCTGCCTGACTGCTAAACTCCCTGGTGTCTACATTTAATTGAGGGTTAGATGCATTATCTCTGAATGAATACTGGCCACACAGTCCTATATTCTTTGTGTGCTAGTGGCCTTATATCAGCTAATGTATATTGCCTGTTTGGTAGTCCAGAGTTTGAGAGATACTGTGGGTTAAGAATAATTGAGATTGCTGGTTCTCTTGTAGGGTCAGCAAAGCTTGATTTGGCCTTTCCTAATTCAACCGTAGGGGTAGCTGCTTCTGTAAATTGATTTGTTTCGAATATCTAATTCTGATACCTTCAATTGTTTGTTGGGTTTTCTTGAATTCTGTCATGCTAGGTCCATTTTGAGAGCATTCAGTAACAGTGTCATTCCTTGAGACATCCTTTTTTACTGAATCCCACTTTGAACCTGTCATTAGAACTTCTTTTCCTCTGACCCTTCTACATTTTCCTCCCTGTAATCCTTTGAGGAAGAAACAATTTTGGATCAGAGGTATGAATGGGGGATGGCCCCCCACTCCCTCATTTGAAACTCTGTCTTCTTCCCGGAGATAGCTTCTATACGTTCCCTCTTCATATTGTCAAGCTTATCATCTAAGGTTCCTATCTTTTATTTCTGTGAGTCTCTCACCTCCCATATCTCTTGTAGATTCTGGAGGATTCCCACAACCTCATACCTCCCTAAGTTGCCTGTGTCCATTCATTTTGCTGGACCTCAGCGCTTCAGTCAATTTACCTTCTTCAGTGTCAGATCAGGTTCTACTTCCCGCATCTGACCCTCTTTCCTCAACGCAGTGTACTTTCCCTCCCAGGTTTCTCGCTTTCTCCTAACTTGGAATTGCTTTCTTCTCCCTCTCAATTGAGAATGAGGTATCCTCTCATCATTTAATTGACTCTTTTTCATAGCCATATTTGATTCTTCACTATGTTTCTGCGCTAAATGCCCCTGGATCCTTGCCATTTAAACAGTGTCAGACATGGTTTTCCTCTTGTGCCATGGACCTTAAATTGTACTAGATCCAAATGTCTGGGCCTCCATTACCTGAGCACATTTTGTAGGCAGGAAAATTTGTAGGACAAAGGCTTTGTGAATGGGAGTCTGTTCCATAAATAAAATGCTAGGAGCCTTGCCTAGTTACAGAAGATTGGCAGTTCAGGATCCATATCTGCAATTACAAAAAGATGCTGCCAGTGTCATTTTTATGGATTCCAGAGAGTTTTACATAGGGTTCCTGGATCTGAGTTCTGAAACATGAGTGTCCTTTCCTTTACAGCTACTGTGCACTTATATGAGAGCACATACCATGTTTGTCTTTCTGTATCTGAACTAAGTCACTCAGAATAATCTTGAGTTCCATTCATTTGCGTACAAATTTACATATGTTATTGTTTTTAAACACTGATAAATTATTTCATTGGGTAATTGTACCAAATTTCTGAATCCATTTTTCAGTTGAGGGACATTTATGCTGTTTACAGTTTCTGACTATTATGAATAAAGATGCAATACAGATGGTTGATCAAGTTACTCCGTGGATAGCAAGGTAGAAACTTAAGGGAATATGCTCAAAAGTGATAAAGCTGTGTCTTATTGTAGAATAATTTAGTTTTCTGAGGAACCATCATATTGATATTCATCCTAGCTGTACTGGTTTGCAATTCTACCAACAAAGGATGATATGTGTTCCCCATGTTTCAGATCCTTATAAAGGATTTGATTTTTCACTGTACCATGTAAATTTTCTTGGGATTTGATATTATTCATTCTAATAGGTAAAACGTTATAATCATAATGTAGTTCCAAATAGTGTCTCCCTGATGGTTAATGATAAAGATCATTTTTAAGTGTTTCTAAATATTTGAAATCCTCTGTTGAGAATTGTATCTTCTACCTTGACTCAACAGTTCTTCAATACAGAGTTTTTTTATGTTTTGGTGAGTCCATAGACTTTCAGGTATTTCTTTTGTTTAAATTTACTTTTAGCTTTTGGTGATCTGATAGGATATGGGATTATTTAACTTTTCTTTCTCTGTTAAGATTTAATTTGTTAGCAATCTTTAAATTTTAAAGAATGTTTCATGAGGTACTGAGAAGAAATTGTATTATTTTGTTTTTGGTGGCATGTTCAGTAGATGTATGTTAGAACTATTTGGTTCATTAATATCTACTGTCTACAGTATTTCCTTGTTTAGATTTTGTCTACATGACCTCACCATTGTTGCAACTGGTGTCTTGAAGTCACCCACTAGCAATTCCTAAGGCTAATGGAAACTAAAACTTTGGTACAATTTGTTTCCTTTATAAATGAGGATGCCCTTCCATTCGGAAGAATAATTCTAAGAAATGAATATCATCTTGTTGTTCATCTTCTCTTTGAAATTTATGTAGTTTCTTTTCTTGTCTCTGTACTCAGTTTTGGCTTGAAATCATATACTCACACATATATAATAAGAATGGCTAAACTAGCTATAACTAAATTTTATATATATAATTTCAAGTAACATAGATATATATATGTATATATATATTACAATGTCTAAACTAGCTTGCTTCTTTGGTCCCTTTTACAAGATAGATCAGGACACTGAGTGCTCCCGTTATGAACTGAAAGCAGGAGGCAGAAAGACTTAATTTGAGGTACTCGCTTTGAATTTCTCTCTGTGGTGATATACTTTTTCCTCACACCAACACAAGACTTGCTAGCTGCACTAACCATTTGGGATCACTTGTACAAATTCTCAATATTAAGGGTTGAATTTCTGCCTTAAACCACAATAGCACACCGTACTCTCAGTAGTTAAAGTTCATGTAGGAGGAAGTAGTGGAAAAATTGTAAGTATCAAAGATAGTAGATGACTATAGAGAAAGTCTGCTTTAGAGACATGAAAATTCAATTTTACATATGATTTGATAGTGGCTCTAACTCTATGCATGAGAACAGCTTAAGAGAATTCAAGACAAATCTCAGGATGCAGGAAAAAGATATCTAGACAATCCTACTGTGAGCTAAGAACTCTATCTGCTTCTTTATGTTCTCTATTGTGAAATGGAAATTTATACTTTTAGGAATATGGACTATGCACACATTGATATCAGTAACTGCATATAATTGTTTAAGTGAGAAATGTCTCCTTTTGAATTAGGCATTAAAATACATTAATCTCTTTAAGTCTGGAGTTTGAGTACATATAGTAGGTTATGTAGATGGTGGAAGAAGTGTGTCAAACGGGCAGGCTTTGAGACGTTGCACATCACTTGGCTTGCACTTTGTTTCCCATTTTTGTACACGTAACAGAGGAGAATTCTCAGCTTCCTTTTAGTTTTATTATTCCTAACACTTGCTGACATACAACCATTTATGAAAGAGCCTTTCATATCTGAAAACATATGCCAAAGTAAACTGTACCTATTGTGATAAGCCCTGGTCATGGTATTTAATCATAGCAACTGTAAATGAATAAAATGGACTTTGTGCATTTATGAAAAAGAACACAGAATATATGGAATAGTTAGTGGTTATGGGATAAATGTAATGAAAGAATTATAAAATATAAAAAGAAGAGTGGATTTTTCATTTTTACCTAAACATGCATCAGCTAAATATGAAGAAACTAGGTAAATTTAAACTTTATTTATCATATATGTGCTCAGTACATTGAATCCTAAATGACAGTTAAATAATTAGTTAATACAGCTTACTATATTAACTATTATAAAGCATCTTATAAATAAAGGTTTATATGACAGTTAATTATCAGAACAAATCTGAATGGTTTGTATAATGCTTCTATTATAAAAAAATAAGAGGATAATAAATTTTCATGGTTTATAAAGAAGTAATCAAAGAACTAAAAATTCAAAGATACGAGAATATTTACCAACATGAGAAAATTACCTTCCAGCTATTCTCATATTTTTAACAGCCATTTTGTTTAAAATTGTTAATTAACAAAAAATGTGCATGATGTTTAATATTAGTCATAATACCCAAAATGAAAAGAAATAATAGTAGATAAAAAGATTGAACTATAAAGAAAACAGCATGCTTTCATAGAGTATTCTTGCAAATATTACTAAGGTAAGAATGACAGGTATTTTACTTATGACATATTTCAGATATTAAACAGAAAGAACCCTTTATTTATATTTCTCATTTTGCTATGAATATTTAGAGATGAAGTGTTTAAACTAGCACATTTTATAGATAAAACTTTAGTTTTGCTGGCCAGAGTTCCAAGAATTATTCTTCAAATCTGTACAGAAAGTTACACATAAAGAGAGAGATTTTGTCAGAGAAGATATAATTTCTCATTGTAACTCATTGTTGAGACTCTCTGAATTCTTTGTCCTTTCTCTACAACAACTCCTACTTATTATCTTCTTTCCTAAATTTTTCTCAATATAAACTCAAATTGATGAATAAATGCAAAGATTTTGATCCAGTGTAGTGTACCATTTGAGATCTAATAAATAGAGAAAACTAGAAAACTGCCAGAAATGAACATAATAGACTATAAGATAATATGAAACAAAAGGGAAAGGAAATTATGATGAATGGTTATATGTGAGTGAGATAACAGCTAAGAAATTGAAGTGGAACATATGATGACATATTTAATAGGTTACTCAAACAAGAGAAAATTTAGCACCTGTAGCAAGACAACGATAGAGTTTTTAACTGTATTTCACCTTCATAAAATCAATAAACTAAATACTAAATAAGTGATATTAAAATTAAATATTTTATTACTATTCACTTTAGCACTTGGAAATATTTTTTTTCTATATTCTAAGTATATAAAACTTTGAAAATCTAAAAAATAACTTTACATATTATGTATTTTAACAATTTTAATTTTTAAAAAGAGAAAGGCAAAACAGAATGAAAAAAAAGCCAAAATACTTCCCTGTAGCCTTTTGGGATTTATTGGTTTACAGAGCTATGTAGACTATGCATATTTTACCTCTAGAAACAATAATTAACATTAGTGGATAATGAATTGTCTTCATAAAGGATTCCATATCCTTACACACATTCTGTTTAAAATTTTAATTTGTCCTGTCAGCACTTTGTCATGATGTAGGACACTTTTCCAGAACCATGTCTTCCTGCATGGTGCTATTGACTTCCTGGCAAGGTGATAATAGAGGAAAATCAAATAGATAAAAAAAAAAGTGGCAAGATTCCACCAAAGTAAGCTTGTTATTTATATTTTTGCAGTAAACCATGAGATATATCATATTAGGCATTATTATGACTAGGTTACTTTTTTCATGTAAACATAAAGAGACATGATTGTGTGTGTCAAATTGACAAGCTATGGATTGGCTTGGTTACTCTCTGTGTTCAACTTTATTACATCTCAAATGAACTGCAATCCAGAAATGGAGCGCACACCTCTAATCCAGTTCTTGAAGCTGGAAAACAAAGAATTTTTACACAAAATCATGAAGTGGGAGGACACAGGTTTTGTTCCATACCTAGAGGCATATTAGCCTTGAAAAGCTAAGATACAGGCATGGTGGTGCATATCTTTACTCACAGGAGAAAGTATATTGCAGATTTCTGATTCCATTCCATCCTGTTACAGAATAATTTCCAAGTAAGCAAAACCTTACATCCAGGAACAGTGATATAAGAATTTCATCCCCGTACACAGATGTGAGAGCCATACAGATCTGAGTTCAAGATCTAACAAGTTCAAGAACTAAAGAGCTTGATCCATGACAGCCAACCTTAGATAGTGAGGAAACCACTGAAAACAGGAACATGTATGTGTAAATGTAACCAAAAAAGCGGGGAAAGTTCCAGCTCCAGCATCCAATAGAATTTGTTAGCTTTTGAAATGCCCTTATGGGTTTAAAATGAAGGAAGGAACAGGGTACAGGTACAACATATGTTGCTTAGATAGAGCTTAGAAAATGTCAGTGATTAGGACCAGCATCAATGAGGTGAAATCTTCTGGGAAGTGTTACCAGAGATCACAACGAAGCTGTAATTCAGAAAAAGACATGCTGATAGGCAGGTATATGTAAGAATCTGCCAGGTGTTAATGGTTTTGAAAGAATGAAAGAGTAATAAATAGCAGTTGAGTCTTGCCAATGTGAGAGACTAGAAATGATCAGTGGCAAGGCGACAGCCTCATGGGAAGTTGAAGATTCAATACTGAAGAGGTTATGAAACGAAGCTGATGCTTGTGACTTTGATGATATCTTAGGAGAGGCTATAGTTGGAGTGCTGATTAGTTAGAGCAAAAGTAGTCACTGTCTGGAGATGTTAATTCTGTGGGATGACCACCAAGAGCAGCAGCAACTGTAGAGTGAAGTTATCCAGAGCCTAGTGTGATGCAGAAAGAAGAGTTGGAGGAGTGGCTCAAGCACATTTAAGAACCAGAAAATCATGCCTAAACTCCATTAGATACCTGCTAAGTAAAACTGCAATGTGGAAATGAGGTCATTGGAAATGTTAGGGTGTGGGGTATCTATCTTTCATGACATCAAAAGAGTCTAGCAAATAAGAAATACATAATCTTATAGTGAAGATTTTATTAAGATATATATTCTTTTGAGAGGATTATTACTATTACCCTAAACTCATCTAGTATTTCCTTTCATCTAGTTGCTTATTTGCATATTTTATAGCAGAATTTCTCACTCTTTCTCTTTTTATTCGATATATTTGTTATGTACATTACAAATGATTTCTCCTTTTCTAGACCCCACTCCCTGAAAGTCCCACAAGCCCCCTTCTGTCCCCCTGTCCTCCCACCCACCCCTTCCCACTACACTGTTCTGGTTTTGCCGAATATTGCTTCACTGAGTATTTGCAGAACAGGGGGCCACTCTTCCTTTCTTCATGTACCTCATTAGATGTGTGGATTATGTTTTGGATATTCCAGTTTTCTAGGTTAATATCCACTTTTTAGTGAGTGCATACCATGATTCACCTTTTGAGTCATGGTTACCTCACTTAGTATAATGTTCTCTAGCTCCATCCATTTGCCTAAGAATTTCATGAATTCATTGTTTCTAATGGCTGAAATAGTACCATTATGTAGATATACCACATTTTTTGCATCCATTCTTCTGTGGAGGGATACCTAAGTTCTTTCCAGCATCTGGCAGTTATAAAGAGGGCTGCTATGGACATAGTAGAGCATGTGTCCTTATTGCATGGTGGGAAAATCCTCTGGGTATATGCCAAGAAGTGGTATAGCAGGATCTTCTGGAAGTGAGGTGCCCAGTTTTCGGAGGAACTGCCAGACTGTTTTCCAGACTGGTTGTACCAATTTGCAACCCCACCAGCAGTGGAGGAGTATTCCTCTTTCTCCACACCCTCTCCAACACCTGCTGTCTCCTGAATTTTTAATCTTAGCCATTCTGACTGATGTAAGGTGAAATCTCAGGGTTGTTTTGATTTGCATTTCCCTAATCACTAATGAAGTTGAGCATTTCTTAAGATGCTTCTCCGCCATCCGAAGTTCTTCAGGTGAAAATTCTTTGTTTAACTCTCTACCCCCATTTTTAATAGGGTTGTTTGATTTTCTGGAGTCTAACTTCTTGAGATATATATATATATATATATATATATATATATATATATATATATATATATATATATATATATATATATATATATATATTGTATATTAGCCCTCTATCTGATGTAGGATTGGTGAAGAACTTTTCCTAATTTGTTGGTTGCCAATTTGTCCTCTTGATGGTGTCCTTTGCCTTACAGAAACTTTGTAATTTTCTGAGGTCCATTTGTCAATTCTTGATCTTAGAGCATACGCTTTTGGTGTTCTGTTCAGAAACTTTATCCCTGTACAGAAGTTCTCAAGGGCCTTCCCCAGTTTCTTTTCTATTAGCTTCAGAGTGTCTGGCTTTATGTGGAGGTCTTGATCTATTTGGATTTGAGCTTAGAACAAGGAGACAAGGATGAATCAATTCGCATTCTTCTGCATGCTGACCTCCATTTGAACCAGCACCATTTGTTGAAAGGCTATCTTTTTTCCATTAGATGTTTTCAGCCTCTGTGTCGAGGATCAAATGGCCATAGTTGAGTGGGTTCATTTCTGGATCTTCAATCCTGTTCCATTCATCCTCCTGCTTGTCACTGTACCAATACCACGCAGTTTTTAACACTATTGCTCTGTATTATTGCTTGAGGTCAGGGATACTGATTCCCCCAGACTTTCTTCTTTTGCTGAGATTAGATTTAGCTATGTGGATTTTTTGTAATTCCAGATGAATTTGATAATTGCTCTTTCTAACTCTGAAGAATTGAGTTGGGATTTTGATGGGTATTGCATTGAATCTGTATATTGCTTTTGGCAAAATTGCCATTTGAACTATAGTAATCCTGCCAATCCATGAGCATGGGAGTTTTTCCCATTTTTTGAGGTCTTCTTCCATTTCCTTCTTCAGAGTCTTGAAGTTCTTGTCATATAGATCTTTCACATGTTTGGTAAGAGTCACCCAAGATAGTTTATACTGTTTGTGGCTATTATGAAGGGGGTCATTTCCCTTATTTCTTTCTGAACCTGCTTATCCTTTGAGTATAGGAAGGCCACTGATTTGCTTGAGTTGATTTTATAACCTGCCACTTTGCTAAAGTTGTTTATCAGCTGTAGGAATTCTCTAGTGGAGTTTTATGGGTCACTTAGGTAGACTATCATGTCATCTGCAAATAATGATAGTTTGATTTCTTCCTTTCCAATTTGTATTCCTTTGACCTCCTTATGTTGTCGAATTGCCCAAGCTAGTACCTCAATTACAATATTGAAAAGATAAGGAGAAAGAGGGCAGCCCTTTCTAGTCCCTGATTTTAGTGGGATTGCTTCAAATTTCTCTCTATTTAGGTTGATGTATATTGCTGTATATTGTATGTATATTTGCTGTATATTGCTTTAACTATGTTTAGGTATGGGCCTTGAATTCCTGTTCTTTCCAAGACTTTTAACATGAAAGGATGCTGAATTTTGTCAAATGCTTTTTCAGCATCCAAAGAAATGACCATGTGGTTTTTTTCTTTGAGTTTGTTTATGTAGTGGATTGCATTGATGGATTTCCGTATATTGAAACAACCCTGCATTCCCAGGATAAATCCTACTTGATCATGGTGGATGATCGTTTTGATGTGTTCTTGATTTGTTTGGCAAGAATTTTTTTGAGTATTTTTGCATTGATGTTCATAACGGAAATTGTTCTGAAGTTATCTTTCTTTGTTGGATCTTTGTGTGGTTTTGGTATCAGCGTAATTGTGGCTTTGTAGAAGGAATTGAGTAGTTTTCCTTCTGTTTCTATTTTGTGAAAGTTTGAAGAGTATTGGTGTTAATTCTTTTTTGAAGGTCTGATAGAATTCTGCACTGAAACCATCTGGTCCTGTGCTTTTTTTGGTTGGAAAACGTTCTATGACTCCTTCTATTTCTTTAGGCATTATGGGACTGTTTAGATGGTCTAGTTGGTCCTGATTTAATTTTGGTATTTGGTATCTGTCAAGGAAATTGTCCATTTCCTCCAGATTCTCCAGTTTTATTGAGTACAGGCTCTGGTAGTAGGATCTGATGATTTTTTTGGATTTCCTCAGTATCCGTTGTTATATCTCCCTTTTCATTTCTAAGTTTGTTAATATGGATACTTTCTCTGTGCCCTTTGGTCAGTCTGGCTAAGGGTTTATCTATCTTGTTGATTTTCTCAAAGAACCAGCTCCTGGTTCTTTGTTGATTCTTTGTATGGTTCTCTTTCTTTCTACCTGATTGATTTCGGCCCTGAGTTTGATGATTTCCTGCCTTTTACTCCTCCTGGGTGAAATAGTTTCTTTTTGTTCCAGGGCTTTCAGGTGTGTAATTAAGCTGGTAAAGTATGCTCTCTCCATTTTCTTTTTGGAGGCACTGAGGGCCATGAGTTTTCCTCTAAGCACTGCTTTCATTGTGTCCCATAGATTTGGGACTTATTTATGTTGTAACTTTATTTTCATTGTGTTCTAAAAATTCTTTAATTTCTTTCTTTGTTTCTTCCTTGACCAAGGTATCATTGAGTAGAATATTGTTCAGTTTCCAGGTGTATGTGGGTTTTCTGTTGTTTTTGTTGCTATTGAAGAACACTTGTACTCCATAGTGATCTGATAGCAGGTATGGGATTGATATTCCATGACAAAACCAAGTTTACCCAATATCTATCCACAAACCCAGCCCTACAAAGGATTATAGGAGGAAAACACCAATACAAGGAGGGAAACTTCACCCTGGAAAAAGCAAGAGTGTAACCTTTCATCAAACCCAAAAGAAGTTAACCAATCAAATTTAAAAAATAACCTCAAAAATGACAGGAAGTAACAATTACTATTCCTTAATTTCTCTTAACATCAATGGACTCAATGCCCCAACAAAAAGCCGTTGACTAACTGAATGGATACGTAAACAGGACCCTACATTTTGCTACTTACAGGAAACACACCTAAGGCTCAAAGACAAACACTACTTTAGACTAAAAGGCTGGAAGACAATTTTACATGCAAATGGTCTCAGGAAACAAGCTGGAGTAGCCATTTTAATATCAGATAAAATTGACTTTCAACCCAAAGTCATCAAAAGAGATTCTGAAGGGCACTTCTTGCTGGTCAAAGTCAAAGGAAAAATACAACAAGAAGAACTCTCAATCCTGAACATCTATGCTCCAAATGCAAGGGCACTCTCTTTTGTAAAAGAAATTTATTAAAGCTCAAAGCACACATTGCACCTAACACAATAATTGTGGGTGACGTGACTTCAGTACTGCACTTTCCTCAATGGACTGAATACAGAAACTAAACAGGGACACAATGAAACTAATTGAAGTTTTGGACCAATTAGATTTAAAATATTTATATAGAACATTCTATCCTAAAACAAAAGAATATACCCTTTTATCAGCACCTCATGGTACCTTCTCCAAAATCGATCAAATAATTGGTCACAAGACAGACCTCAAAAATATAAGAAGATCTCAATCTTTCTTTTTTTTTTATTCGATATAATTTATTTACATTTCAAATGATTTCCCTTTTCTAGCCCCCCCACTCCCCGAAAGTCCCGTAAGCCCCCTTCTCTTCCCCTGTCCTCCCGCCCAACCCTTCCCACTTCCCCGTTCTGGTTTTGCCGAATACTGTTTCACTGAGTCTTTCCAGAACCAGTGGCCACTCCTCCTTTCCTCTTGTACCTCATTTGATGTGTGGATTATGTTTTGGGTATTCCAGTTTTCTAGGTTAATATCCACTTATTAGTGAGTGCATACCATGATTCACCTTTTGAGTCTGGGTTACCTCACTTAGTATGATATTCTCTAGCTCCATCCATTTGCCAAAGAATTTCATGAATTCATTGTTTCTAATGGCTGAATAGTACTCCATTGTGTAGATATACCACATTTTTTGCATCCACTCTTCTGTTGAGGGATACCTGGGTTTTTTCCAGCATCTGGAAATTATAAATAGGGCTGCTATGAACATAGTAGAGCATGTATCCTTATTACAGGGTGGGGAGTCTTCTGGGTATATGCCCAGGAGTGGTATAGCAGGATCTTCTGGAAGTGAGGTGCCCAGTTTTCGGAGGAACCGCCAGACTGCTTTCCAGAGTGGTTGTACCAATTTGCAACCCCACCAGCAGTGGAGGAGTGTTCCTCTTTCTCCATACCCTCTCCAACACCTGCTGTCTCCTGAATTTTTAATCTTAGCCATTCTGACTGGTGTAAGATGAAATCTTAGGTTTGTTTTGATTTGCATTTCCCTAATGACTAATGAAGTTGAGCATTTTTTAAGATGCTTCTTCGCCATCCAAAGTTCTTCAGGTTAGAATTCTTTGTTTTAACTCTGTACCCCCATTTTTTAATAGGGTTGTTTGGTTTTCTGGAGTCTAACTTCTTTTCTGGAGTCTTCTTTCTGGAGTCTTAGCCCTCTATCTGATGTAGGATTGGTGAAGATCTTTTCCCAATTTGTTGGTTGCCGATTTGTCCTCTTGATGGTGTCCTTTGCCTTACAGAAACTTTGTAATTTTATGAGGTCCCATTTGTCAATTCTTGCTCTTAGAGCATACGTTCTTGGTGTTCTGTTCAGAAACTTTCTCCCTGTACCGATGTCCTCAAGGGTCTTCCCCAGTTTCTTTTCTATTAGCTTCAGAGTGTCTGGCTTTATGTGGAGTTCCTTGATCCATTTGTATTTGAGCTTAGTACAAGGAGACAAGGATGGATCAATTCGCATTCTTCTGCATGCTGACCTCCAGTTGAACCAGCACCATTTGTGGATAGCCTTTTCAACAAATGATCTCAACCTTTCTAATACTGCAACTTTTTAATACATTTCCTTATGCCATGGTCAACCGTACTCATAAGCATGTATTTTTGTTACTATTTCATAATTGCAATGTTAACACTTGAAATCACTCTGTCTTGGTAAAATGTTTGATCCAGTATGAGTAAAACTATATAAAATACTTAATGGTCAATTGTGTGGTAAATCTTAAAATGAATCCCTATGCTAGTATCTCAGTTTTGGTCACTATAATTCTTTATCTTATGATCTTGAAGAAAGAATTTGGTGGAAGTGTGAGAATGTATTTTTGTAACACAAAAAAGAAAAAAAGAAAAAAAGAGAAATGACTGTATGCTTATTTGTCAAAGGTGACTAAATGAAGTGTTTATAAATGTGGATATGAAAGGTGTACATTTTGATTATTTATAGATTTAATAGTTTAGCAAGGAAATAGTTTCTTTCCATTCATTTGTGTCTATTTACTGTTGTATAATAAAAAAAAAGCTATCTTCTTGTCTGACAGCAATAATTGAACTTTAAAAAGCAGCTATGTGGAATAACATTATATTATTTTTTTGGTTGACCAGACTGCAATTTTCATCACCCTAGTTGTATGAGCTTCAAGTTATGGAGGCTATTACTATGAGAAATAATTCTGGACCACTAAAGTTGAACCTCATAATTAAGTTCCATAATATCTTCAAATATACAGTACTAAAAACTAAACCCAACAAAGAAAAGCAATGAAGCTAAAGGTTTGTCCCAGAATAAAGTAGGAAACATAGAAGATATCCAAAATCATACTAGATTGTAATTTTGTTTCCAATATATAATTTTATAATTAGTTCAAATATAAAACTATACAATTGTATATTTAGTGAAAAATTATAATATATTTTATACATATTGCCAATCCATGCATTTTTAAATTCTTTTATTTTCTGTGTACAGGTAGTGAAATAGAAGTGATATTTACCAAAAGCCTTTTTTTGCTGTTTATTTTTGTCTTTTATAATGAAAATAGTTTCTTCTCTTATATAGTACATTGTAACCACTCTTACTACTCCTGGCTCTTCTCCACCTTCCCTCACCCCCAGATATATTCCCCCATTTCCTCTTCAGAAAAGCAAAGGCCTCCTAGTTATGAGAACCATACAGGACAAAAGAAGACACAATAAGACATGAAAAGTGAAAGCCCTCATTTTATCATGGTTTCAGGAGAAAACCCAATAGGAGGCTACTTTTCAAGAGTACAAAAAAAAGAAAGAATTGAGGATACACCTACTCCAATCCTTAGGAGTTTCACAAAACACTAAGAAAAATGCCTCAACAGAACAGTTAGTGGACCTGGGACAGATCTTTGTAGGACCTATTCTTGCTGTTTCAGTCTCTGAGAGCCCATGTGAGTCGTTATTCATTGGTTTGCTGTGTTATATTGTGCAGGTATTGCCCCTTCCCGTTGCCATCTCCATCTTCTGAGCAATTTCCTGATCTCCAAGGGTAGGGAGCTGATAGAGTCCTCCAACATAGACGCTGCATATTGACTGCTGGAGTAAGCCTCACCGATGATATCTGGGCAATGCAACTATTCATCAACATAGCTCAATATGTTTAATAACACTTTTTTGATGTATTATTTTCTCTATGTAGCTTTGGCTGTCCTAGAAACTCCTCTGTAGGCCAGATTGACCTTGAAAACAGAGGTCTGGAGGCCTCTGCCTGATTTCTTTGGCTTCCCTTCTCAGTTCCCTTCCCTTCCCTTCCCTTCCCTTCCCTTCCCTTCCCTTCCCTTCCCTTCCCTTCCCTTCCCTTCCCTTCCCTTCCCTTCCCTTCCCTTCCCTTCCCTTCCCTTTCCTTCCCTTCCCTTCCCTTCCCTTTCTTTCCCTTCCCTCCACTCCCCTTCCCTTCCCTCTCCGCCCCTTCCATTCCCTTTCCCTTCCCTTCCCTTTCTCCACTCCCCTCTTTTCCCTCTCCTCCCCTTCTATTCCTTTCCTCCTCTTCCATTCCCTTCCCTTCCCTTACTTTAAGTACACTACCCTTCCTATCCTGTCCCTTCTCTTCTTTTCGATTGCTGTTGTCCTGTTCATTTCCATTTCTCCTTCTTTTCTTTTTTTACTTTCTTTTCCTTTCTTTCTCTGCCCTTTCTTACTCTTTTTTTCTTCTTTAATTGCTTCCTTGCTTCCTTTTATTTTCTTTCTCTTTCTTTCTTTCTTTCTCCTCTCTTCCCACTGTCCCTATATGGATGTCTTTACCCCACACCTGATCTCTAATTATCTCCCATATCAACTAGTGTATATTGCCTCTTTGGTATACCAGAACATTAGAGATATTGGGAGCTCAGATTCATTGAGTTTGCTGGTTCTCCTAGAGTGTTACGTAAGCTTAATTTGACCTTCCCTAACTCAACAGTAGGGGTCAGCTGCCTCTATACATTGTTTAGGTTCAAATAACTGCATCTGACTCCTTCAGTTGTTTGTTGGGTTGTCCAGATTGCTGTCTTACTAATTTCCATTTTGGAAGCATTCAGTAAGAGTGTCATCCTTGGCACTACATCTTGCACTGGATCCAACTTTGAACCTGTCATTGGGACTTCTATTACTCTAGCTCCTGAACATTTCCATCCCTGTAATTCTTTCAGACAGAAATAATTTTGGATCAGAGGTATGAATGTGGGATGGCCCCCTACTCCCTCATTTGAAACCCTGTCTTCCATCTGGAGGTAAGCTCTATAAGTTCCCTCTCCATACTGTCAAGCATATCATCTAAGGTTCCTACCTTTTATTTCTGTGAGTCTCTTACCTCCCCAGTATCTGGTGCATTTTAGAGGATCCCTCCAACCTCCTATATACCTAGGTTGCCTGTTTCCATTCTTTCTGTGGGACCTCAGAGCTTCAGACAATTTTCCTCCCTCAGTGTCAGATCAGGTTTCTGTCCCCACTTCTAAACCCATCTCCTCTTCCCTGTCTAATTTCCCTCCCAGGTTTCTCCCTCCTTCCTTACTTGTGATTGATTTCTTCTCCCTCCCATATGTGAATGAGGTTTCCTCATATCATTTAATTGACTCATTTTTATTGCCATATTTAATTTTATACTAGGTTTCTGAGTTAATCTGATCCTGGATCCAGGCCATCTAAACAGTGTCTGACATGGTTTTCCTCTTGAGTCATGGACCTTAAGTTGGACTACATTCAAATGTCTGGGCCTCCATTAACTGAGCACTTTTTGACATTTTGTAGGTAAGACAAAATGTAGGACAAAGTTTTGTGACTGGGACTGCTTCCCATCAATAAGCTTCTAGAAAAATTGCCTGATTACAGAAGGTGGGCAGTTCAGGATCCATATCTGCAATTACAAAAAGACATTGCTAGTTTCATTTTCACAGTTTACAGAGAGTTTTATTTAAGTTCCCTGGGTTTGAGGACTGAAGCACAATTGTCCTTTACTTAACAGCTAATGTACATTTATATGTGAATAAATACTATTTTTGTCTTTCAATATCTGTGTTATGTCACTCAATATACTCTTCGAAAGTTCCATCCAATTGCCTACAAATTTAGGATAGCATTGGTTTTACCAACTGAGCACATATTTCATTGGATAATTGTACTACATTTTCTTAATTTATTTTTCAGTTGAGGGACATCTATGCTGTTTTCATTTTCTGTTTATTATGAATAAAAATGCAATAAAGATCACTGAACAAGTGTCTCTGTGGTAATAGAGTAGAAACTTTGGAGCATAATCTCAAAAGTGACATAGCTGTGTCTTACTATAGAAAATTTACAGGTTTCTGAGGAACCATTATATTGATTTTCATCATGGCTGTACTAGTTTGTAATTCCCCCAACAGTGGAGGAAATATGATCCCCATGTTTCAAATACTTGCTACCATGTACAGTTCCTTGACATTTGATATTAGTCATTCAGATAGTTATGAATTAATCATAAATTAGTTCTAAATTGCGTCTCCCCAATGGCTAAAGATAATGAAAAAAATGTTGTGTTTCTAAACATTTGAAATCCTCTATTGAGAATTTACCTTCTATCGTGCTTCAGCTGTCATTGAGTACAGAGTTTATGTATATTTCTGTGCCTTTAAGGCCTTCAGATATTTCTCCTGTTCAAATGAACTTTTAGTTTATGGTGGTCTGAGAGGACACAGAGTATTATTTGAATTTTCTTGCCTCTGTTAAGATTTAATTTGTTAGTAATGGGTAAATTTTGAAGAGTGTTTCATGAGCTGATGAAAAGAACATGTATTCTTTTGGGTTTTGATGATATGTTCAGTAGATGAATGAAAGTACTCTTTGGTTCAATATTATCTGTTAGCTCCAGTATCTCTCTTTAGGTTTTGTCCACATGCCCTCTCCTTTATTGTAAAAGTGGTATTGAAGGAATGCACTATCATTTCCTGGATGCTGCATGATTAAATATAACTTTTGTACAATTTGTTTCCTTTGTAAATATTGATACCTTTCCATCCAGGACAGTCATTCTTTTTTTTTTATTATTATTCAATATACTTTTTATTTACATTTCAAATGATTTGCCCCTTTTTGGACCCACATTCCTTGAACATCACATAAGCCCCTTCCCTCCCCCTGTTCTCCCATCTACCCCTTATCACTTTCCTGTTCTAGTTTTGCCCTATACTGATAAACTGAGTTCTTAGAAACCAGGGCCACTCCTACATTCTTCTTGTACCTCATTGATGTGTGGATTAGGTTTTGGGTATTCCATTTTTCTAGACTAATTTCCACTTATTAGTGAGTGCATACTATGATTGATCTTTTGAGAACGGGTTACCTCAGTGTGATGTTCCCAAGATCTATCCATTTTTCTAAGAATTTCATGAATTCATTGTTTCTAATGGCTGAATAGTACTCCATTGTGTAGATTTACCACATTTTTTTGCATCCATTCTTCTGTTGAGGTATACCTGGGTTCTTTCCAGCTTCTGACTATTAAAAATAGTACTGCAATGAACATAGGGAGGCACGTATTCTTATTACATGATGGATAATCCTCTGGGTATATGTCCAGGAGTGGTATAGCAGTATCCTCCAGACATGACATGACCAGTTTTCTGAGAAAGGGCAAGATTGATTTCCAGAGTAGTTGCATCAGCATGGAGGAGTGTTCCTATTACTCCACATCCTAGCCAACACCTTCTGTCTCCTGAATTTTTAATCTTAGCCATTCTGATTGGTGCAAGGTGAAATCTGAGGGTTGTTTTGATTTGCATGTCCCTAATGACTAATGAAGTTGAGCATTTTTTCTAAGAAATGAAAATCACCTTGTTGTATCTTTCTAATATTTATGAAGTCTTTCCTTATCCTTTGTACTTATTTTGGTTTGAAACATTTACAAAAATGTATACCAGAATGGCTAAACAAGCTTGCTTCTTTGGTCCATTTGTTTGTACAGGATAGATCAGGATACTGGGTGCTCACATCCTGAACTGAAAGCAGGAAGGAGAGAGAATTAATTCGAGGTAATGAGATTATACCAACTGTGAGTTTCTGTCTGTGATGATATACTGTTTTTCTCACACCAAGCCCAGTCTTTCAAGCAACACTTAGCATTTGGGATAAGTTTTTCAAATTCTCCATATTAAGGATGAAATTACATAATTTTTTTAATCAAAATTTCCTTGTTTTAAAACATGGTGTATTCTTCATTTACATTTCAAATGATTTCCCCTTTTCTGGCTCCCCACTCCCCGAATGTCCCATAAGCACACTTCTCTCCCCTGTTCCCCCATCTACTCCTTCCCACTTCCCTGTTCTGGCATTCCTCTATAATGCTGCACTGAGTCTTTCCAGAAACAGGGAACACTCCTCTGTTCTTCATGGACATCATTTAATATGTCGATTATTTCTTTGGTATTCAAAGTTTCTAGGCTAATATCCACTTATCAGTGAGTACATACCATGACTGATCTTTTGAGACTCGGTTACCTCACTTAGTATGATGTTCTCTAGCTCCATCCATTTGTATAAGAATTTCATGAATTCATTGTTTCTAATGTCTGAATAGAACTCCATTGTGTAAATTTGCCACATTTTTTGCATTCACTCTTCTGTTGAGGGATACCTGGGTTCTTTCCAACATCGGACAATTATAAATAGGGCTGCTTTGAACATAGTAGAGCATGTGTCCTTATTGCATGCTGGGGTATCCTCTGGGTATATGCCCAAGAGTGATAAAGCAGGATCCTCTGGAAGTGATGTGCCCAGATTTTGAGGAACTGCCAGACTGATTTCCAATGTGGTTCCTCCAATTTGCAATCCCACCAACAGTGGAGGAGTGTTCATCTTTCTCCACATCCTCACCAACACCTGCTGTCTCCTGAGTTTTTGATCTTAGCCATTATGAATGGTGTGAGGTGAAATCTCAGGGTTGTTTTGATTTGCACTTCCCTAATGATTAATGATATTGAACATTTCTTAAGGTGCTCCTCAGCCCTGCAAAGTACTTTATGTGAATTTTTTTTATTTCTGTATACCATTTTTAAAGGGGTTATTTGGTTCCCTTGATTCTACCTTCTTGAGTTCTTTGTATATATTAGATATTAACTCTCTGTCAGATTTAGCGTTGGTGAAGATCCTTTCCCAATCTGTTGGTTGAAATTTTGTCCTTTTAACAGTGTCCTCTGCCTTACAGAAACTTTGTAGCTTTATGAGATCTCATTTGTCTATTCTTGATGTTAGAGCATACGCTATTGGTGTTCCATTTGGGAACTTTTCCCCGGTGCTCATGTCCTCAAAGGTCTTCCCCAGTTTCTTTTCACAACAGCACACCCTTCTCTCAAGAGACAGATGTCAACTTGGAGGAGGTTGTGAAAGATTCTGAATCAAAGTTAGTAAATGACCCCAGAGAATGTCTGCTTTCAAGGCATAGAATGCATTTTTACAAACGAGTCATAGTGGCTATAACCATATGCATGAGACCAGTTCAAGACCATGCCAGACAAATCCCAGGATATAGGGGAGGGTACTCTAAAAAATCCCAGTGTGAGGTACAAAATCTAGCAACTTCCTTTTGGTCACTATTGGGAAATGGAAATTTATATTTTTCCAGATATGGACCATGAACATAAAAACAATAGTAACTGAATATGATGGTTTAAGTGAGAAATGTCTCCTTTAAGATTAGATATTAGAATACATTATTCTCTTCATGGCTGATGTTTGGGAAAGTATAGTAGCTTATGTAGATGGTAGAAGTATCTTATAGTATGCAGGCTTTCAATATTTGTACATCTCTTGACTTCCACCTTATTTCCATTTTAGTGCTTGTAACAGATGAGAATTCTCTGCTTCCTGCTAGTTTTACTATTCAAGACACTTGCTGCCATACAACACATCATGAAAGAGCCTTTTCTATCTGAAAACATGACAAACTAAACTATACCTTTTGTGAGGAATCCTGGTCATGGAATTTCATCATCCCAACTGTAAATTAATACAATGAAACGTGTAAGATTATCAAAAACACAAAATATAAACGGGGTAGTTACAGTTATAGCTATAAAAGGAAATCAGTCTGGAGGTTCCTCCGAAAACTGGGCACCTCACTTCCAGAAGATCCTGTTATACCACTCCTGGGCTTATACCCAGAGGATTCCCCACCATGTAATAAGGATACATGCTCTACTATGTTCATAGCAGCCCTATTTATAATTGCCAGATGCTGGAAAGAACCCAGGTATCCCTCAACAGAAGAGTAGATGCAAAAAATGTGGTATATCTACACAACGGAGTACTATTCAGCCATTAGAAACAATGAATTCTTGAGATTCTTAGGCAAATGGATGGAGCTAGTGAACATCATACTAAGTGAGGTAACCCAGACTCAAAAGGTGAATCATGGTATGCACTCACTAATAAGTGGATATTAACCTAGAAAACTGGAATACCCAAAACATAACCCACACACCAAATGAGGTACAAGAAAAAGGAGGAGTGGCCCCTTGTTCTGGAAAGACTCAGTGAAGCAGTATTCGGCAAAACCAGAACGGGGAAGTGGGAAGGGGTGGGCGGGAGGACAGGGGAAGGACAGGCTTATGGGACTTTCGGTGAGTGGGGGGCTAGAAAAGGGGAAATCATTTGAAATGTAAATAAAAAATTATATCGAATAAAAAAATTAAAAAAAAGAAGAAAAATATAACTTTCACTATGTATATTCATTTACTTATAACTTACTTCTGCATGTATATCTCTCCCTAATTAGAACCTGACTGACTATTCTATGACCTTCATCAGTTCACTTGTAACTTCCTTTGGACCCACCTACTGCTCTCTGACTTCAAAGCCTGCGATGGTTCCCATTTACTGGATTCAGAATTGTCTTCATGTTATGCACTCAGATCAGCAGATTTTGATGTAGGAGAAACGGATGAGAAAGAACACCCAAAACTTCTGATTTATTGTCTAGATTAACTGACTCCACCATTTTTTTATAATTTTATTCATGTTCTTGGCAAAGTCTTTACTGCATCTTTTGACACATGAATACTCTTCCATAATGTATATGGACCACACATCTAATCATCAAATAGGGCATTTATGTTACTTCTATTTTCTAGTTATTGTGAATATATCAATAATGAATATGAAAGAGAAATATTTACAGAAGAATGTTGAGTGTTAGGGGAAATAACAAAGGGTAGTTAGATTCAGCACATCTAAAAACAAAACAAATCAATAAAATCCTTATAATGAGCTTGATCAGGTGCTAGATGTTTTAGCTTCTAATGTGATGTAGTAAAATGTTCTGACAAAAGTGGCTTTTATCTTTCTGAGAGAGAAAATGTTAATTTGACTACCAACTTGAGGTTGCTCTTTTCATGACATGGAAGTCACAGCAATGAGACCTTGAGAAAATTCATTACACCAAGCAGAGAGTCAAAAGTAGATAAGAATAAATTACATACATTTTTAACTTGCTACCTTTATTTTGTGTAGTCCAGAATGTCTGAACCAGGCCATGTTGCTTAATGTAATTCAGAATCACTTAGCTGTATCAAGTAACATAATCAAGTTATTTCTGCACAGACAATATTTGAGATTTTTCTTAATTTAGATTATGAATCTTTTTAATGTTTTCTCATGTATCCTATATGTGCTTAGTATCTTGATTCTTTAATAATAATTAAATAATTAATTTAATCAAACTACCATATTAGCTATTATAAAACATCTTATAAACAAAGGTTTACCTTTTAGTTCATTTTTAGAAAAATCAAAATGTGATGTTTACTGCTTCTATTTTATAAAAAATATACATACATGAGGAAAACAATTCTTTATGGTTTCGAAAAAAATAAAGAATTAGAAATTCACTGAGATGAGATCAGTCACCATATACGTGAAAAAAATTTCCTTTCAGCAGTTTGAATATTTTCAACAGTCATTTTGTTTAAACATGTTAAGTATTAACATATGTAATATGTTAAATATTTGACATAGTACCCACATTGAAAGGAAATAATAATGAATAAAAAGATTGAACTACAAAGAATACAGTATTCTGTCATAAAAATATTCTTGCAAATATTATAAGGTAAGAAAAATAGGTTATTTGACTTCTGACATATTTCTGTTAATAAACAAAAAAAATCCTTGATTTATATTTCTCCTTGTGCTATGAATTTTTGGAGATATGATATTAAAAATTTTATAGATAAAATTTTTGTTTTGCTGGCCAAAGTTACATGAATAATTCCTTAAATCTCTTCTGAAATTTACCCATAAGGGAAAGATCTTGTCAGAGAAAATGTTATAATTTCTTATTGTAACTCACTAGTGGAATTCTGCGAATTCTTTGGATTTTCTCTACTATAGCTCTCATGTACTACCTTCTTTCCTAGTGTTTTCTCATTGTACACATAGAGAGATTAATAAAGGCAAAGATTTTGAGGCAATTTAGTAAGCCATTTGGGAAATGATAAATAGAGAAATCCGGGAACACTGCCAGAAATGAACTTAAAAGGCTATAAGGTAATATGGAACAAAATGGACGAGAAAACGAAAGTAAGTGAAACATGTAAATTGAAAATCATGAAGAATGGTTATAGGTGGTGAAGAAATAGCTAATAAATACAAGTGCAACACAAGCAGAAATCTTTAATAGATTATACAAATAAAAGAAAATTTAGCACTTATAGCCAATCAAAAAGATAATTTAAGCATATTTCAAGTTAATAAAATTAATAAACTAAATTCTAAATAAGTAATAATTAAATTTTAATATTTTATTACTATTAATTTTAACACTTGGAAATATTTGTTTCTATATCCCAAGGATATAAAACTTTGAAAATTAAAAAAGATTACTTGTTAATAATTTAGTTGTTATTATTAATTTTTTTTATGTATAAGAAGAGAAAAAGGCAAAAAGTAATGAAAAAGGCCAAAAAAGTTCCTTGTAGCCTTGTGGGGCTTAGTGGTGTCCAGTGCTATGTAGACTATGCATAAGTAAACAATTTTGCTTTATAAAAAATTATTAACATTAGTGGATAATGAATTGCAGTAACACAGACTTCTATATCCTTACACACTTCGGTTTAAAATTTCACTTTAAGGATTCTCAATATCAACTTTAAGTAAAACAGGGCACATGTTAAGTATATGTTAATGATTAGAACATGATGTTATTACTGAGCTAGTCTTTCTCATCTATAACTAACCTAGAGAAGCCTGGGTCAGTTATTGCTTTACTTCTTTCAATTATATTCCTGAACAATATTCCTTGGAATAATTTCTTTGGTAACAGCAGCTTTGAGGCCCCTTTCTACTCAGTAATCCAGCATCTGTGCCTTAATTGTAGCACAAATTTAATTTATATCATAGGGTCACTAGTGTAGTTTCTGCTTCTTGTGTGCCAAACGGTCACAAGAGTGTTATGTATATTCATACTGCATTAGATAGTAAATGTGTCCCATGGAGGCTGGGAAGATGATTCATTGTTTAAGAACACTGTGTTTTATACACATAACACACCTGACATGCAGCATGTTTCATTAGTTCTACTTCCTGGGAACATGAACATTTTCTTTGATTTCTGTATGTAGCAGTAACACTTGGAGTACATAGAAAGTCACATTTAACGTTACAAAATTTCCCATACTTCTATAGGGATTATTGATTTGAAGAATCTATTTTAGATAATACCTTAGCTCTATATTTTATACCTTTTAAAAAATACTAATTATTCTATGAGCTCGTCTACAAAACATTTACTCCATTATTTATTTTTATTCAGACTTTTATAAGTAACATTTTTTGTTAGACAATCAACAGTAAAAATTCTCCTTTTTCTATATATAGAATTCTACTGTAGATGCCACTAAAAAACTACCCCTTCCTTAAACAGATCATTCATGTGTTATTAAAAGTTAAAATGGCTACCAAGAATCACCTAAGCCCTACATCTTGTCGGTCCACATAACTCCACATGTGCTGTGGGAACAGACTTGCATGACCATATTATTTGGGAATGACCCCTCAAAAAAAGGAAAGGGGATATGATTTTTCCCTTTGGATACAAGTTACTCATTGTGATCAAGAAATTTGGAATACATTTGAAAGTCTAGTGATGATAAAAGTCACCCTAGGACTACATTCTTCTGAATTGGGATACACATTAAACTATTTCAAGAAATATGTGGAAGAGAGACTGTTAATGTACTTTGAAGGAAAAATATTTTTTTGTTCTTTCTTTCCTCCTTTTTGTTACTTGCTTTTCAGATTTTGATTTTAAGCATTGACGTTTTAGACAACGATATGCTGTATGTATAATGGTAGTTCAAGAAGAATAGGGTAGATTTGAAAAATCCTTTTTTGTATGATATAAATTTTATACTCATATCAAATGATTTCCCTTTACTTGGATCACCCTTCCCCAAAAATCCCATATGCCCTTTTCCCTCCTCCAGGTCCGCAATCCATCCCCACCCACTTCCCTGTACTGCTAATCCCCTACACTGCTGCACTGTCCCTTTCCAAGACAAGCATCCTCTCCTTCCTAATTCTTGGGCATAATTTCTTTTGTGAATAGTTTCTTGGGTATTTGGAGCTTCTGAGCTAATATCCATTCATCAGTGAATGCATGCAACATGTGTTCTTTTGTAATTGGGTCACTTCACTCAAGATGACTTTCTTCAGTTCAAGAAGAATACTGTAAAGTTGAAAAAGTCCTTATTACATAGTGTCTTTTTGTTTGTGGTTTATTGCAGCTGTAATTTGAAGCACATGAGGCATACCCTTTGTAGTGGAGAGACAATTATAATTAAGAATTATTAGCCTGAATTGAACTTGACTGCTCTTCATATAAAAGAATATTGCATGCAATTATATACATATAAATATATTTGTATATCATGTACATATATATATATGCCAGCATAATAAAATGAATGATATAAATAAAGTGTATGTTATATAATATACCTATTGTTATGCTAGAATTACCACATAATTATATGAAAATATTAGTGTATGTATGCCTTACTTCAAGTACATTGTCATGAATTCAATCCTTTGTTTTCAATGGCTCTTAATTTAAAAAAAAACTATATGTATTAATATTTGTCATCACTTTAATAATTATTTCCTTTATATCTTTTTTGCAGTACCCTGCTGTAATTCCCACCCTATCCACTCTTCCTTCATTCAGTTTATTTTTAATTTAAAACTTTATTTAATTTTTAATTTTTTTAAATTGTGGGGCATTTTACAGAGAAATGGGTAGATATTGATGAACTGGAAAATGAGTGGCATGATGAGAAACTCTCAGAGAATCAACAAAGATCATACAATTTGAAAAAGAAAAAATACATAAAGCAAACAATGACAACAAAAAAGAAAAGAAAGCAAAGGTAATTTTTAACAAGTTCTTTCCAGAAATAGGTCCACAGGAAGGAAGTCACTGTGGTGTAACTCACAATAGAGTGGGATGTCCCAAATTATAGCCTGTTCAATTTAGAAAGTGTCTTGATTTGCTATTGCTGCTATGATAAAACACTGCTGATAAGTAACTCATGGAGGATAGGTTACACTTTGTGATACACTTCTAGTTACCAGTTAACTACTGAAATGTCAGGGCCCAAAAAGAAGAAGTGCAGGATCCTGGAGGCAAGAAATGAAGCAGAGGCTGTGTAGGAGTGCTCCCTCCTGCCTTGTATCTCATACCTCTCTATGCCTCACTAATAGGTCATGGATGACATCATCCTAGAGGTCTGGGTCCTACAAATTCTACTGTTAATCAAGATAACATCCCATAAACTTCCCTACACATAGGTCAATTCGGTGTTGCAGTTTCACAACTAAGATCCTTTTTCTCACCAACTTCTATTAGTATCTATTTCTTTATTTAATATTTATTCATGTATTTATTTATTCATTTATTTTTAATTATGAAACAGCAGGACTAAAGCAAGTGATGAAAACAAATGTTTAACTAGGACTTAGATATGTAGAGAAAGCCTATCTTCTTCAGAGTCCAGATAGAGGAACATTGCTGCAGGAAGGTAAGACAACCAAACCTGAAGCAGAATAAGCCTTAGAAGCCTCTACATTTAAAATGAGATTCTACGGTACTTGAAAACAGTAGGTAAATCAACATGTTAGTTAAGCAATTGAGAATTGTACTTACTAGCAACACCTTATGAAGTATGAAAATAACCAATATATCAAGGTATCAGAATAGTTGCAATAAATATTACTTATATGTCAGTAGTATCCAAGAAGTCTTTGATTAGCCTTATTTTTATTTTCTTTACCTCACAATTGAACAAAATGTTGGGACTTTCATTTGGTTTCTCAAAAATAAAATGATGTTCTTTAGAGCTTTCTAAATTTCAGGCATTCATGCCTTGTTATTTGTCTCTAAGATTATCCCTTGCTGCTCCCTTGACTTGACCGTTTCACATATTTTAACCCTGTATCCTTATTACATGGTGGGGAATCCTCTGGGTATATGCCCAGGAGTGGTATAGCAGGATCTTCTGGAAGTGAGGTGCCCAGTATTCGGAGGAACCGCCAGACTGATTTCCAGAGAGGTTATAGCAATTTGCAACCCCACCAGCAGTGGAGGGGTGTTCCTCTTTCTCCACACCCTCTCCAACACCTGCTGTCTCCTGGATTTTTAATCTTAGCCATTCTGACTGGTGTAAGGTGAAATCTCAGGGTTGTTTTGATTTGCATTTCCCTAATGACTAATGAAGTTGAGAATTTTTTAAGATGATTCTCTGCCATCCGAAGTTCTTCAGGTGAGAATTCTTTGTTTAACTCCGTACCGTATTTTTTTAATAGGGTTGTTTGGTTTTCTCGAGTCTAACTTCTTGAGTTCTTTATATATATTCGATATTAGCCCTCTATCTGATGTAGGACTGGTGAAGATCTTTTCCCAATTTGTTGGTTGCCAATTTGTCCTCTTGATGGTTTCCTTTGCCCTACAGAAATTGTAATTTTATGAAGTCCCATTTGTCAATTCTTGATCTTAGAGCATAAGTTATTGGTGTTCTGTTCAGAAACGTTCTCCCTGTACCCATGTCCTCAATGGTCTTCCCCAGTTTCTTTTCTATTAGCTTCAGAGTGTCTGGCTTTATGTGGAAGTCCTTGATCCATTTGGAGTTGAGCTTAGTAAAAGGAGACAAGAATGGATCAATTCGCATTCTTCTGCATGCTGACCTCCAGTTGAACCAGCACCATTTGTTGAAAAGGCGATCTTTTTTCCATTGGATGTTTTCATCCTCTTTGTCGAGGATCAAGTAGCCGTAGGTGTGTGGGTTCATTTCTGGATCTTCAATCCTGTTCCATTGATCCCCCTGCCTGTCACTGCACCAATACCATGCAGTTTTTAACACTATTGCTCTGTAGTAATTCTTGAGGTCAGGGATACTGAATCCCCCAGACTTTCTTTTGTTGCTGAGAATAGTTTTAGCTACCCTGGGTTTTTTGTTATTCCACATGAATTTGAGAATTGCTCTTTCTAACTCTGTGAAGAATTGAGTTAGGATTTTGATGGGTATTGCATTGAATCTGCATATTGCTTTTGGCAAAATGGCCATTTTAACTATATTGATTCTACCGATCCATGAGCATGGTATGTTTGCCCATTTTTGGAGGTCTTCTTCCATTTCCTTCTTCAGAGTCTTGCAGTTCTTGTCAAATAGATATTTCACATGTTTGGTAAGAGTCACCCCAAGATACTTTATTCTGTTTGCGGCTATTGTGAAGGGGGTCATTTCCCTAATTTCATTCTCAGCTTGTTTATCCTTTGAGTATTGGAAGGCCACTGATATGCTTGAGTTGACTTTATAACCTGCAAATTTGGGTCTCCATCAGCAATAGGAAAAATGGATTCCATAATGACTGCTGTTTACAACATGCAGCAGTAACATCAGATTAGCTTCTTCTTATAGGTTAGGTTAAAGGCATCAAAGATCATTACAAAGTTGATATCTGGGACTACATGCATGCATAAGGAACATCAACTGAGTATCCTCTTTCAGATATATCTCAGGTGTCATTCTGATCTCCATTACCAGCTCAGAACATGTACCTCAATATGACTGTGGGCATAATTATGGGCACTGGAGCTTATCAGAGTCTCAAGCAGCAACACCAATTATAGCCATAACCAGGGTCTCCATCAGCAATAGGGATAATGGATGTGCTCATGATTGCTGATCACAAAATTCAGCACTAAAATCAATACAGCTTCTTCCTCTCCTTACAGGAGGGATAACAGTTTCCAATGCATGTTATTTGTTCAACATTGAGGTTGCATTCAAGCAACAGCTACATGAACAAAAATTCCTGTGACAGGTAGGATCTTGAACAATATTCAAACCTCTAGTGGCAGCAAAAAAATACTTACCTCCATTTGACTATGTGCATGAGTACGAACGATGAAATTTATTAGATTTTCAAGCAGCAACAACAAAGGTAGTCTTCACCAGGATCTCTATCAGGACAGTCATTGTGGGATCCATTATGACTTACTTCATTAAAATTTACCCGGTCTTACTGACAATGTTCTTTATAATAGAATATTCTCCTGAGGGGTCTCATATATCAAGAATCTCTTCAAAAGCACACTAACTCTGGATCTCAATATGCCTTCAAAGAAGTATTGTAAATATACTTCATTTTTCAGTTGAGAGGGAAAGATGAACTCAGGCTTTCAGAATATGTACCCAAAAGACACTTGATTGTACCACAAGGATACAACTTAAATATGTTCATTGTGAATTAATTCATAATACACAGGAACTGCAAATACCATATATATCACTCAACTGGTTATTGGACAAAATGTGGTACATTTACACAACGGAGCATTACTCAGTTGTTAAAAATTATAACAAGTAATTCAAGGGCAAATGATTAGAATTTGAAAAGCTTATTCTGAGTCATTTACCCAGAATTAGAAAGGTATACATTTTATCCTTACCTAACTAACCTCTCTGGATCTATCGACTTTAGCTTGATTACCATTTACTTACAACCTAACATCTACTTAGATGTGAATGAATAGTATGTTTTCTTTTCTAGGTATGGCTTTGCAACTCAGAATAATCTTTTCTAATTCTAATCATTTGCCTATAAATTACTTGTTATCAATTTTAACCACTGAGTAGTACTTCATGGTGTAAATGTACCATTTTTTTTTTTTTTGGTCCACTAATGAGTTGAATGATATATGTGGTATTTGCAGTTTCCACCTATTATGAATAAATTCACAATGAACATAGTTAAGCTGTGTCCTTGTGGTACAATCAAATGTCCTTTGTGTACATGCTCAAGAGCAGTATATCTTGATCCTGAAATAGATCAACTTCCAATTTTCTGAGGAGCTTGCAAATTGATTTCTATAGGGGGTGTAAAAACTATTCACTCCCACCAGCTCTATACTCTCAACAGCATGAGTTGTCCCTTGTGATATTGATCTTCTTCATTCTTCCATATGTAAGAGGGAATATTAATTTTGATTTGCATTTCCTTCATGGCTAAGGATTGATAATTTCTTTGGGTTCCTATCCTGAAAATAATGTATTTACATTTGTAACCCCATTTATAACTCTAGTATTTGTTGTTTAAATATCTACTTTTTTGTGATCCTTTTTTGTTGGATAATATATTTCTGTGGGAAGTGGAGTTGATAAAATCTTTTCCCATTTAGTAGGCTGCATTTATGTCCTATTGATGATGCTTTTTGCTGTTTTAAATTAGCAGCAGAATGATTGAATGTTATACATAATTTTGTGGTATATAAAATATATGTTATATATATAAACATATGCAAAATATATGTTACAAAATATTAAATTTACTACAAAAACCAGTAATTTGTTAAGATAAATATTACATAAATGTCTATCTTAATTATGTCATATACATAATTTTTTATTTTATTTATGCTTGTTATCATTATTTCATTCATTATAGAATTTAGAAATTATATTCTATTCTATAATATAAATCAGCACATTAATATTTTGTTTATTTTATACATATTTTAATTAATTATTGTTATACACTTCATATTTTATATAACACCCCGCTAAACCTTGTCAATCCTCTGATTGCTCTACCTCCAATATATGCTTCCATTGCAGTGTCCCCACATAGATGCCTCTACACACCCACCCTGCCTGCCTTCTAAACTCACTGGGGTCTCCATTTAATTGAGGGTTAGATGAATTATCTCTGAGTGAATACTGGCCACACAGTCCTATATTCTTTGTGTGCTAGTGGCCTCATATCAGCTAATGTATATTGCCTGTTTGGTACTCCAGAGTTTGAGAGATATTCTGGGTTCCGAATAATTGAGATTGCTGGTTCTTTTACAGGATCAGCAAAGCTTGATTTAGCCTTCCCTAATTCAACAGCAGTGGTAGCTGCTTCTGTAAATTGATTTGTTTCGAATATCTAATTCTGACACCTTCAGTTGTTTGTTGGGTTTTCTTGAATTCTGTCATGCTAGGTCCATTTTGGGAGCATTCAGTAACAGTGTCATTCCTTGAGACACCCTCTTGTACTGAATCCCACTTTGAACCTGTCATTGGAACTTCAATTTCTCTGACCCTTCTACATTTTCCTCCCTGTAATTCTTTGAGAAAGAAACAATTTTGGATCAAAGTATGAATGGGGGATTCCCCCCAGACTCCCTCATTTGAAACCCTGTCTTCTTCCTGGAGATAAGTTCTATAAGTTCCCTCTTCATACTGTCAAGCTTATCATCTAAGGTTCCTATCTTTTATTTCTGTGAGTCTCTCACCTCCCATATCACTTGTAGATTCTGGAGGATTCCCACAACCTCATACCTCCCTAAGTTGCTTGTTCCCATATTTTTGCTGGAC
Organism: Apodemus sylvaticus; assembly: GCF_947179515.1. Classification (NCBI taxonomy): domain Eukaryota; kingdom Metazoa; phylum Chordata; class Mammalia; order Rodentia; family Muridae; genus Apodemus; species Apodemus sylvaticus. Next base: position 1,110,122 of record NC_067496.1, read on the forward strand.
CTCAGTGCTTCAGTCATTTTACCTTCCTCAGTGTCATATCAGGTTCCACTTCCCGCATCGGACCCTCTCGCCTCAATTCAGTCTACTTTCGCTCCCAGGTTTCTCCCTTTTTCAAAACTTGGAATTGCTTTCATTCTCAATTGAGAATGAACTATCCTCTCATCATTTAATTGACTCTTTTTCATAGCCATATTTGATTCTTCACTATGTTTCTGCCCTATTCTACCCCTGGATCCTGGCCATTTAAACAGTGTCAGACATGGTTTTCCTCTTGTGCCATGGACCTTAAATTGTACTAGATCCAAATGTCTGGGCCTCCATTACCTGAGCACATTTTGTAAGCAGGAAAAATTGTAGGACAAAGGCTTTGTGACTGGGACTCTGTTCCATAAATAAACTGCTAGGAGCCTTGCCTGGTTACAGAATATGGGCAGTTCAGGATCCATATCTGCAATTACAAAAAGATGCTGCTAGTGTCATTTTTATGGATTCCAGAGAGTTTTACATAGGGTTCCTGGATCTGAGTTCTGAAGCATGAGTGTCCTTTCCCTAACAGCTACTGTGCACTTATATGAGAGCACATACCATGTTCGTCTTTCTGTATCTGAACTAAGTCACACAGTATAATCTTCTTGAGTTCCATTTATTTGCGTACAATTTAAGTATGTTATTGTCTTTAAACACTGATAAATTATTTCATTGTGTAAGTGTACCACATTTATAACTCCATTTTTCAGTTGAGGGACATCTATGCTGTTTACAGTTTCTGACCAATATGAATAAAGAGGCCATAAAGATGGTTGATCAAGTTACTCTGTGGTAGCAAAGTAGAAACTTAAGGGAATATGCTCAAAAGTGATAAAGCTGTGTCTTATTGTAGAATAATTTAGTTTTCTGAGGAACCATCATATTGATATTCATCCTAGCTGTACTGGTTTGCAATTCTACCAACAAAGGATGAAATGTGTTCCGCATGTTTCAGATCCTTATAAAGGATTTGATTTTTCACTGTACCATGTAAATTTTCTTGGGATTTGATATTAGTCATTCTAATAGGTAAAAAGTTATAATCATAATGTAGTTCCAAATAGTGTCTCCCTGATGGTAAATGATAAAGCTCATTTTTTATGTGTCTCTAAATATTTGAAATCCTCTGTTAAGAATTGTATCTTCTACCTTGACTCATCAGTTCTTCAATACAGAGTTTATTTATGTTTTTGTGAGTCCATAGACTTTCAGGTATTTCTTTTGTTTAAATTTACTTTTAGTTTTTGGTGGATTGATAGGATATGGGATTATTTAACTTTTATTCTTCTGTTAAAATTTAATTTATTAACAACCTTTAAATTTTAAAGAATGTTTCATGAGTTGCTGAGAAGAAATTGTATTTTTTTGGGGGTGGCATGTTCAGTAGATATATGTTAGAACTATTGGGTTCATTAATGTCTATTGTCTACAGTATTTCCTTGTTTAGATTTTGTCTACATGACCTCTACATTGTTGCAATTAGTGTATTGAAGTCACCCACTATCAATTCCTAAGGCTAATGGAAACTAAAACTTTGGTACAATATGTTTCCTTTATAAATGAGGATGCCCTTCCATTCAGAAGAAATCTAAGAAATGAACATCACCTTGTTGTTCGTCTTCTCTTTGAAATGTATGTAGTTTCTTTTCTTGTTTCTGTACTCAGTTTTGGCTTGAAATCATATACACACACATATATAATAAGAATGGCTAAACTAACCATGACTAAATTATATATATATATATATATATATATATATATATATATATATATATATATATATATATATATATATATATTTCATGTAACATACATATATATGTATGTATATATAATATACATATATAATATATATATATATATATATATATATATATATATATATATATATATATATATATCACATATATATATTACAATGGATAAACTAGCTTGCTTCTTTGGTCCCTTGTACAAGATAGATCAGGATATTGGGTGCTCATGTTATGAACTGAAAGCAGGAGGCAGAAATAATTAATTGGAGGTACTAGCTTTGAAATTCTCTCTGTGATGATATACTTTTTCCTCACACCACCACAAGACCTGCTAGCAGCACTAAACATTTGGGATCACTTGTACAAATTCTTGATATTAAGGGTTGAATTTCTTCCTTAAACCACGATATCACACCCTACTCTCAATAGTTACAGTTCATGTAGGAGGAAGTAGTAGAAAAATTGAAGTATCAAAGATAGTACATGACTATAGAAAAAGTCTGCTCTAGAGACATGAAAATTCAATTTTGCATATGATTTGATAATGGCTATAACTCTATGCATGAGAACAGCTCAAGAGAATTCAAGACAAATCTCAGGATGCAGGAAAGAGATCTCTAGACAATCCTAGTGTGAGCTAAGAACTCTATCCGCTTCTTTCTGGTCACTATTTGGAAACGGAAATTTATATTTTTAGCGATATGGACTATGCACACACTCATATCAGTAACTGCATATAATTGTTTAAGTGAGAAATGTCTCCTTTAGAATTAGGCATTAAAATACATTAATCTCTTTAAGTCTGGAGTTTGAGAAGATATAGTAGTTCATGTAGATGGTGGTAGAAGTATGTTATAGGTGCAGGCTTTGAGACGTTGCACATCACATGGCTTCCACTTTATTTCCCGTTTTTGTACTTGTAACAGAGGAGAATTCTCAGATTCATTTTAGTTTTACTATTCCAAACACTTGCTGACATACAACCATTAATGAAAGAGCCTTTCGTATCAGAAAACATATGCCAAAGTAAACTGTACCTATTGGGATAAGCCCTGGTCATGGTATTTAATCATAGCAACTGTAAATGAATAAAGTGGACTTTGTGCATTTGAAAAAAAACACAGAATATATGGGATAGTTAGTGGTTATGGGATAAATGTAATGAAAGAATTATAAAATATAAAAAGCAGAGTGGATTTTTCTTTTTTAACCTAAACATGCATCAGCTAAATATGAAGAAACTAGGTAAATTTATACTTTATTTATCATATATGTCCTCAGTACATTGATTCCGAATGATAATTAAATAATTAGTTAATACAGCTTACTATATTAACTTTTATAAAACATATAAAGGTTTATATGACAGTTAATTATCAGAACAAATCTAAATGGTATGTATAATGCTTCTATTATAAAAAATATGAAGATAATAAATTTTCAAGGATTTTAAAGAAGTAATCAAAGAACTAAAAATTCAAAGATATGAAAACAATTACCAACATAAGAAAATTACACTCCAGCAATTCTCATATATTTAACAGCCATTTTGTTTAAAATTGTTAATTAACAAAAAATGTGCATGATGTTTATATTAGCCATAATACCCCAAAATGAAATGAAATAATAATAGATAAAAAGATTGAACTGTAAAGAAAACAGCATGCTTTCATCTAAGTATTCTTGCAAATATTACTAAGGTAAGAATGACAGGTATTTTACTTATGACATATTTCAGATATTAAACATAAAGAAACCTTTATTTATATTTCTCATTTTGCTATGAATATTTGGAGATGTAGTATTTAAACTAACATATTTTATAGGTAAAACTGTAGTTGTGCTGGCCAGAGTTCCAATAATTATTCTTCCAATCTGTACAGAAATTTACACAAAAAGAGAATGATTTTGTCAGAGAAAATATAATTTCTCATTGTAAGTCATTGTTGAGACTCTCTGAATTCTTTGTCCTTTCTCTACAACAACTCTCACTTATTATCCTCTTTCCTAATGTTTTCTCAACATAAATTCAAATAGATGAATAAAGGCAAAGATTTTGATCCAGTGTAGTGTACCATATGAGATCTAATAAATAAAGAAAAACTAGAAACCTTCCAGAAATGAACTTAAAAGACTATAAGATAATGTGAAATAAAAGGGAAAGGAAATTATGAAAAATGGTTACATGTGACTAAGAGAACAGCTAAGTAATAGCAGTGGAACATATGATGAAATATTTAATAGGTTACCTAAAAAAGAGAAAATTTAGCACCTGTAGCCAGACGATAGAGTTTTAACAGTATTTAAACTTCATAAAATTAATAAAACTAACTACTAAGTAAGTGATATTTAAATTCAATATTTTATTGCTATTCACTTTAGCACTTGGAAATAACTTTTTTTTCTAAATTCTAAGTATATAAAATTTTTAAAATCTAAAAAATAACTTTACATATTATATATTTTATCAATTTTAATTTTTAAAAAGAGCAAGGCAAATTAGATGAAAAAAGCCAATATTGTTCCCTGTAGCCTTTTGGGATTTTTTGGTTTACATAGCTATGTAGACTATGCATATTTTATCTCTATAAACAATAATTAACATTAGTGGATAATGAATTGTCTTCATAAAGGCTTCCATATCTTTACACACCTTATGTTTAAAATTTTATTTTGCCCTGTCTGCACTTTGTCATGATGTAGGACACTTTTCCAGAACCATGTCTTCCTGAATGGTGCTATAGACTTCCTGACAAGGTGATAATAGAAGGAATCAAATAAATAAAAAAAAGGGGGGGGTAAGATTCCACCAAGGGAAGCTTGCTATTTATGTTTTTGCAGTAAATCATGAGATATATCATATTAGGCATTATTATGACTGCGTTACTTTTTTCATATAAACATAAAGAGACATGATTGTGTGGCAAATTGACAAGCTTTGGATTCACATGATTACTCTCTGGGTTCAACTCTATTACTTCTCAAATGACCTGAAATCCAGAAATGGAGGGCACACCTGTAATCCAGTTCTTGAAGCAGGAAAACAAAGGATTTTTATACAAAACCATGAAGTTGGAGGATACAGGTTTTGATCCATACCTAGAGGCATATTAGCCTTGAAAAGCTAAGATACATGCATGGTGGTGCATATCTTTACTCACAGGAGAAAGTATAATGCAGATTTCTGATTCCATTCCATCCTGTTACAGAATAATTTCCAAGTAAACAAAAGCTTACATCCAGGAATAGTGATATAAGAATTTCATCCCAGTACACAGATGTGAGAGCCAAACAGATCTGAGTTCAAGATCTATCAAGTTCAAGAACTAAGGAAATTGTTCCATGACAGCCAACCTTAGATAGTGAGGAAACCACTGAAAACAGGGACCTGTTTGTGTAAAAGTAACTGAACAAGCAGGGAAGTTCCAGCTCCAGCATCCAATAAAATTTGTTAGCTTTTGGAATGCCCCTATGGCGTTAAAATGAAGGAAAGAACAGGGTACAGATACAACATATGCTGCTTAGCTAGAGCTCAGAAAATTTCAGTGATTAGGACCAGCATCAATGAGGTGAAATCTTCTGGGAAGTGTTACCAGAGATCACAACGAAGCTGTAATTCAGAAAAAGACATGCTGACAGGCAGGGAATATTTAAGAATCTGCAAGGTGTTAATGGATTTGAAAGAATGAAAGAGGAATAAATAGCAGGTGAGTCTTGCCAGTGTGAGAGACTAGAAAAGATCAGTCGCGAGGCAACAGCCTCATGGGAAGTTGAAGATTCAATACTGAAGAGTTTATGAAATGAAGCTGATGCTTGTGACTTTGATGATATCTTAGGAGAGGCTATTGGTGGAAGTGCTGATTAGTTAGAGCAAAAGTAGTCACTGTATTGGAGATGCTAATTCTGTGGGATGAACCCAAGAACAACAGCAACTGTGGAGTGAAATTATCCAGAGCCTACAGTGATGCAGAGAGAAGAGTTGGAGGATTGGCTCAAGCCCACTGTAAGAACCAGAAAATCATGCCTAAACTCCATTAGATACCTGTTAAGTAAAGCTGCAATGGGGAAATATGGTCTTTGGAAATGTTAGGGTGTGGGGTATCTTTAACTTTTCATGACATCAAAAGAGTCTAGCACAGAAGAAATACATAATCTTATAGTGAAGATTGTATTAAGATCTGTACTCTTTTGAGAGGACTATTACGCTAAACTCATCTAATATTGCCTTGCATCTAGTTGCTTATTTGTATATTTTATAGCAGTGTTTCTCAATCTTTCTAATACTGCAACTCTTGAATACATTTCCGTATGCCATGGTCAACCCTACTCATAACCATGTATTTTTGTTACTTTTTCATAATTGCAATGTTAACACTTAAAATCACTCTATCTTGGTAAATGTTTGATCCAGTAGGAGTAAAACTATATAAAATACTTGATGGTTAATTGTGTGGTAAATCTTAAAATGAATCTCAATGCTAATATCTCAGTTTTGGTCACTATCATTCTTTATCTTATGATCTTAAAAAAGAATTTGGTGGAAGTGTGGGAATGTATTTTTGTAACACAAAAAAGAAAAAAAGAAAAAAAGAGAAATGACTGTGTGCTTATTTGTCAAAGGTGTCTAAATGAAGTTTTTATAAAAGTGGATATGAAAGGTATGCATTTTGATTTTTTATAGATTCAATAACTTAGCAAGAAAATAGTTTCTTTCCATTCATTTGTGTCTATTTACTGTTGTATAACAATAATAAAAAAAAACAATCTCCTAGTCTTACAGCAATAATTGAACTTTAAAAAGGAGCTATGTGGAATAAAATTATATTTTTTTTTGGTTGACCAGACTTTAATTTTCATCACTCCAGTTGTATGAGCTTCAAATTATAGAAGATATTACTATGAAAAATAATTCTGGACCACTAAAGATGAACCTCATAATTAAGTTCCATAATATCCTCATGCATACAATACTAAAAACTAATCCCAACAAAGAAAAGTAATGAAGCTAATTATTTGCCCCAGAACAAAGTAGAAAACATAGAAGACATCCAAAATCATACTAGACTGTAACTTTGTTCCCAATATATAACTTTATAATTAGTTCAAATATAAAACTATACAATTGTATATTTATTTAAAAAATTATATTATATTTTATACGTATTGCAATCCATTCATTTTTAAATTCTTTTATCTTCTGTGTACAGGTAGTAAAATAAAAGTGATATATTTACCTATTTATTTTTGAAATTTCTTTTATAAAATCCTTTTTTGCTGTTTATTTTTGTCCTTTATAATGAAAATAGTTTCTTCTCTTATATAGTACATTGTAACCACTGTTTCTACTCCTGGCTCTTCTCCACCTTCCCTCACTTCAGATATATTCCCCCATTTCCTCGTTAGAAAAGCAAAGGCCTCCTAGTTATGAGAACCATACAGGACAAAAGAAGACACAATAAGACAAGAAAAGTGAAAGTCCTCATTTTATCATAGTTTCAGAAGACAACCCATTAGGAGGCTACTTGTCAAGAGCACAAAAAAAAAAAAAAAAAAAAAAGAAAAAAAAAAAAAAAAAGAATTGAGGATACACCTCCTCCTATCCTTAGGAGTTTCACAAAACACTAAGAAAAATGCCTCAACATAACAGTTAGAGGACCTGGGACAAACATATGCAGGACCTGATCTTGCTGTTTCAGTCTCTGAGAGCCCATGTGAGCCTTTATTCATTGGTTTGCTGGGTCATATTCTGCAGGTATTCCCTCTTCTCTTTGCCATCTCCATCTTCTGAGCAATTCCCTGATCTCCAAGGGTAGGAAGCTGATAGAGTCCTCCAACATAGACGCTGCATACTGACTGCTCTAGTAAGCCTCTTTGATGATATCTGGGCAATGCAACTATCCATCAACATAGCTCAATATGTTTAATAACATTTTTTGATGAATTATTTTCTCTATGTAGCTTTGGCTGTTCTAGAAACTCCTCTGTAAGCCAGATTGACATTGAACACAGAGGTCTACAGGCCTCTGCCTGATTTCTTTGGCTATCCTTCTCAGTTCCCTTTCCCTTCCCTTCTCTTCCCTTCTCTTCTCTTCTCTTCCCTTCCCTTCCCTTCCCTTCCTTCCCCTCCCCTTCATCCCCTCCCCTTCCCTTCCCTCTCCTCCCCTTCCATTCCCTTCCCTTCCCTTAATTTAAGTTCCCTACCCTTCCTATCCTGTCCCTTCTTTTCTTTTCGATTGCTGTTGTCATGTTCATTTCCATTTCTCCTTCTTTCTCTTTTCTTACTTTCTTTTTCTTTCTTTCTCTGCCCTTTCTCACTCTATTTTCTTCTTTAGTTGCTTCCTTGCTTCCTTTCTTTCTTTCTCTTTCTTTCTTTCTTTCTCCTCTCCTCCCACTGTCCCTATATGGATGTCTTTACCCCCACACCTGATCTTGAAATATCTTTCATAACAGCTGGTTTATATTGCCTGTTTGGTATTCCAGAGCATTAGAGATATTTGGGAATTCAGATTCATTGAGATTGCTAGTTCTCCTAGAGTGTTACCTAAGCTTAACTTGACCTTCCCTAACTCAACAGTAGGGGTCAGCTGCTTCTGTATATTGTTTAAGTTCAAATACTTGCATCTGACTCCTTCTGTTGTTTGTTGGGTTGTCCAGATTGCTATCTTGCTAATTTCCATTTTCGATAGCATTCAGTAACAGTGTCATCCTTGACACTACCTCTTGCACTGGATCCAACATTGAACCTGTCATTGGGACTTCTATTACTCTAGCTTCTGAACATTTCCATCCCTGTAATTCTTTCAAACAGAAATAATTTTGGATCAGAGGTATGAATGTGGGATTGCCCCCTACTCCGTCATTTGAAATCCTGTCTTCCATCTGGAGATAAGCTCTATAATTTCCCTCTCCATACTGTCAAGCATATCATCTAAGGTTCCTACCTTTTACTTCTGTGAGTCTCTTACCTCCCAGGTATCTGGTACATTTTAGAGGATCCCCCCAACCTCCTATCTCCCTAGGTTGCCTGTTTCCATTCTTTCTGCTGGACCTCAGAGCTTCTGATCATTTTCCTCCCTCAGTGTCAGATCAGGTTCCTGTCCCCCTTCTAAACCCATCTCCTCCGCCCTGTCTAATTTCCCTCGCAGGTTTCTCCCTCCTTCCTGACTTGTGATTGATTTCTTCTCCCTCCCATGTGTGAAAGAGGTATCCTCACATCATTTAATTGACTCTTTTTCCTAGCCATATTTAATATTATACTTTGGTTTCTGAGCTAATCTGATCCTGGATCCTGGCCATCTAAACAGTATCTGACATGGTTTTCCTCTTGCATCATAGACCATAAGTTGGACTACATTCAAAGGTCTGGGCCTCCATTAACTCCACTTTTTGACATTTTGTAGGTAGGACAAAATGTAGGACAAAGTTTTGTGACTGGGACGGCTTCCCATCAATAAGCTTCTAGAAAAATTGCCTGATTACAGAAGGTGGGCAGTTCAGGATCCATATCTGCATTTACAAAAAGACATTGCTAGTTTCATTTTCAGAGTTTACAGAGAGTTTTATTTTAACTCCCTGGGTTTGAGGACTGAAGCACAATCACCTAAGTCCTACATCTTGTTGGTTTACATAACTCCGCATGTGTTGTGGGAACAGACTTGCATGAACACATTATTTGGGAATGACCCCTCAAAAAAGGTAAGGTGATATGATTTTTCCTTTGGATACAAATTACTCATTGTGATCAAGAAATTTGGAATACATTTGAAAGTGTAGTGATGTTAAAAGTCACTTTAGGAATGCATTCTTCTGAAGTGGGATATGCATTAAACTATATCAAGAAATATTTGGAAGAGAGACTGTTAATGTACTTTGAAGGAAAATAATATTTTTTGTTCTTTATTTCCTCCTTTTTGTTACTTTCTTTTCAGATTTTGATTTTAAGCATTGACATTTTATACAACAATATGCTGCATGTACAATGGTAATCCAAGAAGAATAGGGTAAACTTGAAAAATACTTTTTTGTATGATATAAATTTTATACTCATATCAAATGATTTCCCTTTTCCTGGATCACCCCTCCCCAAAAATCCCATAAGCCCTTTTCCCTCCCCCAGTTCCCCAATCCACCCCCACCCACTTCCCTGTTCTGCTATTCCCCTACACTGCTGCACTGTCCCTTTCCAGGACAAGCGTCCTCTTCTTCCTTCTTCTTGGGCATCATTTCATTTGTGAATAGGCTTTTGGGTATTTGGAGCTTCTGAGTTAATATCCACTTATCAGTGAATGCATGCCACATGTGTTCTTTTGTAATTGGGTCACTTCACTCAAGATGACTTTCTTCAGTTCAAGAAGAATACTGTAAAGTTGAAAAAGTCCTTATTACCTAGTGTCTTTTAGTTTGTGGTCTATTGCAACTGTAATTTTAAGCACATGGGGGATACCCTTTGTAGTGGAGAGAAAATTATAAATAATAATTATTAGCCTGAACTGGACTGCTGTTCATATAAAAGCATATTGCATGCAATTATATACATATAAATATATTTGTATATCATATACATATACATAAATATACATATACATAAATATACATATACATATACATATACATATACATATACATAAACATATACATATACATATATATATATATACATATATATATATATAAAACAGCATAATAAAATGTATAATGATATAAATGAAGTGTATGTTATATAATATACCTATTGTTATGCTAGAATTACCTCCTAATTATATGAAAATATTAGTATATGTATGCCTTACTTCAGGTACATTGTCATGAATTCAATCCTTTGTTTTCAATGGCTCCTAATTTTACAAAATACTATATGTATTAATACATGTCATCACTTTGATAATTATTTCCTTTATATCTTTTTTTTGCAGTATCCTGTTGTAATTCCCACCCTAACAACTCTTCCTTCATTCAGTTTAATTTTAATTTAAAACTTTATTTAATTATTATTATTTTTAAATTTTGTGGCATTTTACAGAGAAAAGGGTAGATATGGATGAACTGGAAAATGAGTGCTATTAGGTGGCATGGTGAGAAACTCACAGAGAATCAACAAAGAACATACAATTTGAAAAAGAAAATATACAGAAAGCAAACAATGACAACAAAAAAGAAAAGGACACAATGGTAATTTTTAACAAGTTCTTTCCAGAAATAGGTCCACAGGATGGAAGTCACTGTGGTGTAACTCACAATAGAGTGGGATGTCCCAAAGTATGGTCTGTTCAATTTAGAAAGTGTCTTGATTTGCTATTGTTGCTATGATAAAACACTGCAGATAAGTAACTCATGGAGGATAGGTTACACTTTGTGATATACTTCTAGTTACCAGTTAACTACTGAAATGTCAGGGCCGAAAAGGAAGTAGGGCAGAATCCTGGAGGCAATAACTGAAGCAGAGGCTGTGTAGGAGTGCTCCCTCCTGCCTTGTATCTCATACCTCTCTATACCTCACTAATAGGTCATGGATGACATCATCCTAGAGGTCTGAGTCCTACAAATTCCACTGTTAATCAAGACATCATCCCATAAACTTCCCTACACATAGGTCAATTTGGTGTTGCAGTTTCGCAACTTTTAAGATCCTTTTTCTCACCAACTTCTTCAATTAGTATCTATTTATTTAATTATTTATTCGTGTATTTATTTATTCATTTATTTTTATTTATGAAACAGCAGGACTAAAGCAAGTGATGAAAACAAATGTTTAACTGGGACATAGATATGTAGAGAGAGACTATCTTCTTCAGAGTCCAGAAAGAGGAACATTGCTGCAGGAAGGTAGGACAACCAAACATGAAGCAGAATAAGCCTTAGAAGCCTCTACCTTTAAAATGAGATTCTATGGTACATGAAAACAGTAGGTAAGTCAACATGTTAGTTAAGCAATTGAGAATTGTACTTACTAGCAACACCTTATAAAGTATGAAAATAACCAATATATCAAGGTGCCGCGACCACCCTCGCCAGCAAGGAATAATGAAACACATGAAGATCTTCTTCAAGTAGTTTACTCAGGATCCCTGTACTTCTTCTTCTCCCCTGTACTTCTTCTTCTTCACTCCTGTACTTCTTCTTCTGACCCAGAGAGAATCAGCCCAGCCCTTAAATACTAATAGCCAGCCAATCAGGCTTAGCCATGTGGGCATTGCTGATAGGCTGTATCCACGCAGAAGGCGCAAGACTCAACAGGCTCCACCCAAATAAGGACTTGTTAACCGTTAATGACAGTTAATGGGCAAGCAGCTCCCTACAGTTCCTTCTTTTTCTTTTTAAACATGCATTCAGGTGAGTAGAGGTTTGACCTCTGATATATCATTTGCCCTTCGGATGGACTCATGGACCTTGTTTCGATGCCCTACTGAGCCATCAGCCCAGTGGATTTCGTCAAAACCACCCGGTACCTTTTGCTCAGATACGGGTTCTGGGGTACCAACCTGTGTGCCGTCAAACATGCTCTCCTCAAAGGCTCTCCAATCATTGGCCCCTGAGTGCAGTGCGTAGCCTCTCACCCTGAGCGTGGAAAGCATCTTATTAGGCCTTCATGGATGCCAGCCAGGCCTAGGAGGACTGTCCATCTTCAATGGCTGTGAATACCTGTACCATCATTGCAACCTGTCTTTATTGGATAAACCTCATTCTGCAGATGCACCATAGGCAAACAATTGACAGTACTATCAAAAGGATGGCAAAGGCATACTTTTCATTTACCCTTCCCTCCTCTTTATCTAAAGGTGAATAAGGTATATCAAGAGACTTGTTAGAATTAAAAAGACAAGGAAACAGCTTAGTATCATGGCGTATCGGCATGGGTCTCGGGAACACTGTAAAGATCGCCCATCTTGTCTCCATCTACACCAGCATCAACGTCTCGCCGAGAATTAGTAACAGCAGGAGGATCTTCATTTTTATTGCAGCATCTGGTCAGCAGCTCAGGCACCCACAGTGGATCTTGTTGAGTCTGAGGAAACACACAAACAGAACCTCTCGCCCACGCCAACACTGGATCAGGGCCATGCCATAATCCAGTAAACACATCCTTCCATTTAACATAACCCTTCCAGGAATTATTAGGGCATTGGTGCCGATCAGCTGCAGCCAAATCATCATTATCTAGATTCAAACAATTTAAAGTAAATAATGCTAATGAAAGTCGTTCTTTGGGTGTTCTACCATACCCAATTCCCTCTTCTTGTTTTGTTAAACAGAGAGCCTCAACTTGAGCCAACATGAAGGCAGCGGATGTTCCATAATTTCCATAATGATTCGGCCATCGATTTGATAACTTTAAAGTCTAAAGGCTCATGACTCCTTTGCCCTTGTGGATTCTGAAACACTGGATAAGCTAGAGAGAGCTCGGTTCGAACCTGTGACCAAACTCGTGGACAAAAGGAACTCCCTGTATACTGGGTAGTCTTTAGATTAGGTGTAGGAGTGGAAGGTGCTGGCGCGGTGGGGACTGCCACACCCATTGATGGCGCTGCCACCCCTGTCCTATCTCTAAGTTTCTTCCTCTGTTTTAGGCTCGCTCCCTCCAACTGTTCAACCAGAGCATGTATCTCCTCCTCCTCAACAAGATCAGAATCTTCCGAACTGAAATCGCCTTGCCCTTCTGAGGCAGGGTAGAGAGACTTTGCCACTTTTTCTTTCACACTGTCTGCCTTTTCTGATCTTTCCTCTTGTAAGATTTCTAAAGCATTTTGTCCATCCTCTACGGCCTTACAGCATTTTTATCTTCTAAACAGCCCCTAACAAGCTTCCAAATAGGTTTTACTCCTCCTTTGAGTGTGCCCCGATCCCAGGCTAAGTCCAGATCCTTCCCTAACCTATCCCAGCAGGCGACCGTTAGGCTGCATAAACAGCGAACCAGGGTGCCACAGTATTACATTCATTAAGCAATCTCTGTAAGGTCGATTTCTTGATCTTTAAATTCTTTGATAAAAGCAACTCCTGAAGAGCTAGAAAAATTGGATGAGATTGTAAGGTCCCCATTTTAAAAATTAAGGCTCTAAGTCCCTTTACTTGCGATCACCGGGAGTACATGTACGTCAGCAAAACCAGAACACGACTCCCCCAAAAACCAGGGCCCTCTCCTTCCTTCCTTCTTACGAAGGATTTGATATGCGACTTATAACTAGAGTATTTAGAGCTTTGGGACTAATATCAACTTGTCTGTGACAGCATTCCATGTGTGTTCTTTTGTAAAACAGTTACCACACTTAGGATAATATTTTCCAGTTCCAACCTCTTGCCTAAGAATTTCATGAATGCATTGTTTTTATTTACTGAGTAGTACTCTATTGTGTAAATATACCACATTTTCTGTGTCCATTCATCCATTGAGGGGCATCTTGGTTCTTTCCAGCTTCTTGCTATTATAAATAGGGATGGGATGGACATAGTGGCGCATGTGACCTTATTGCTTGCCAGGGATTACTCTCGATATATGCCCAGGAAGTGTATTGCAGGGTTCTCCAGAATTGTCATTTTAAGTTTTCTGAGTAAACACCAGACTGATGTCCAGAGTGGCAGTACCATCTTGCAATCCCACCAACAATGGAGGAGTGTTCTCTTTCTCCACCTCCTTGCCAGCACCTGCTGTCTCCTTAGTTTATGAACTTAGCCATTCTGCCTGCTGTGTGCTGAAATCTCAGGATTGTTTTGATTTGCATTTCCGTGATGACTATGGATGTTGAACATTTCTTAAGGTGCTTCAAAGCCATTTAGAATTCCTCAGTGAAAACTCTTTGTTTAGCTCAATACCACATTTTTAAAGGGGATAAATGGCTATCTGGAATCTACCTTCTTGAGTTCTTTTTATATCTTGGATATTAGCACTCTTTCACATGCTGTGTTGGTAAAGAACTGTTCTCAACTTGTTGGTTGCCTTTTGTTGTTTTGACAATATCCTTTACCTTACAGAAACTCTGTAGTTTTATGAGGTCCCATCTGTCAATTCTTGATCTTAGAGAAAAAGTTATTGGTGTTCTGTTGTGGAAAATTTCCCCTGTGCCCATCTCCTCAAGGATCTTCCCCAGTTTAAATTCTATTAGATTTAGTGTCGGGTTTTATGTAGAGGTTCTAGATACACTTGGACTTGAGCTTAGTACAATGAGATAAGATGCGACGATTTGCATTTTTTTTAATGCTCACCTCTAGTTGAACTAGCGCCTTTTGTTGAAAAAATTATCTTTTCTCCTCTGGATGGTTGTAGCTCCTTTATCAAAGATCAAGTGATCATAATTCTGTGGGTTCATTTCCAGTTCTTCAATTCTATTCAATTGATCTACTTTCCTGACACTGTACCAATACTACATGTTTTTAAGACAATTGCTCTGCAGTATAGCTTAAAGTCAGGGATACTGATTCACCCAAAACGTCTATTACTGTTAGGATAAATTTATATTTCCTGGGTTTTTTTTTTTTTGTTTGTTTGTTTGTTTGTTTGTTTTTTTTTGTTATTCCAGATGAATTTGGAATTGCTCTTTCTAAGTCTATGAAGCATTGAGTTGGGATTTTGACGGGCATTGCATTGAATCTGTAGATATCATTTGGAAATATGGCTATTTTTCTATATTAACACTGTCAATCCAAAACATGGAAGATTTTTTTCTACTTCTGAGGTCTTCTTTGATTTCTTTATTCAAAGACTTGTAGTTGCTGTCATACAGATCTTTCAATGTTTGGTTAAAATCACAACAAGATACCTTATATTGTTTGTGGATATTTTGAAAGGTGTAATTTCCCCAATTTATTTCTCAGCCTGTATTCCATTGTGTAAATATACCACGTTTTCTGTATTCATTTCTCCACTGAGGGACATCTGGGTTCTTTCCTGCTTCTGACTCTTACAAATAAGGCTGAATATTTCTTAAGGTGTTTCTCAGACAATCAAATTCTTCAGATGAAGAGTCTTTATTTAGTTCTGTACTCCATTTTTAACAGGGTTATTTAGTTCTCTGGAGTAAACTTCTTGAGAACATTGTATATATTGGAAACTCATACTGTGTCAGGTGTAGGGTGTGAAGATATTTTTCCAATTTGTTAGTTAACATTTTGTCCTTTTGACAGTGTCTTTTTCCTTATAGAAACTTTGCAGTTTTTTGAGGTTGATTTGACAATTCTTGATCTTCGAACTTAGCTATTGGAGTTCTGTTCAGGAACTTTCCCATGTGCCCATGTCCTCAAAGGTTTTCTCCAGTTTCTTTTCTATTTGTTTCAGTATGTCTAGTTTTATGTGGACGTCCTTGGACTTGGACTTAGTACAAGGAGATTAGAATTAATCATTTTTCATTCTTCTGCATGTTGACCTCCATTTTCTTTCTTTTGAATTACTTTCTCAGTCTCCATATACAATGAATATAGGAAATCTACTGATTTGCTTAAGTTGATTTTATGACCAGACTTTGATGAAGATGTTTTTCAGCTATATGAATTCACTGGTGGAGCTATGTTGGTCACTTAAATGTACTATCTTATCATCTGAAAATAGTGATAGTTTGATCTCTTCCTTTCCAATTTGTATCCTTTTGACCTCTTTGTGTTGTCTAATTGCAATAGGTAAAAATTCAAGTACTATATGGAATAAATAGGGAAAGAGGTCAGCCTTTTCTAGTCCCTGATCTTCATGTTTCTCTCCAATTAATTTGCTGTTGGCTACTGGTTTCAAGTATATTGATTTTATTTGTTTAGATAGGGGACTTGAATTCCTGTTCTTTCCAAGATCTTTAGCATGAAAGGATGTTAAATTTCATCAAATTCTTTTTCAGCATCTAATGAAATGACCAAGTGGTTTTGTTTCTTTCAGTTTGATTATGTAGTAGATTGCATTGATATAGTTCCATATATTGACCCATCTGCGCATCCCTGCCATGAAGTCTTCTTAATCATGGTGAATGATCATTCTAATGTGTACTTGGATTCAGATTAGAAAGAATTTTATTGAGTATTATTGCTTTGAGATTCATAAGGAAAATTGGCCTGAAGTTCTCTTTCTTTGTTGGATCTTAGTTTGTTATAGGTATCGAATTGTGGCTTCGTAGAATAAGATGGGTAGTTTTCCTTCTGTTTCTATTTTTTGGTAAAGTTTGAAGAGTATTGGTGTTAGGGTTTCTTTGAAGGGCTGAAAGAATTCTGAACTAAAATCATCTGTCCCTGTACTTTTTTTGGTTGGAAATTTTCTTTTTTTTTTTTTAGATAGTTTTTTTTTATTCGATATATTTCTTTATATACATTTCAAATGGTTTCCCCAGTTGGAAACGTTTCTATGACTACTTCTATTTCTTTATGGGTTATGGGACTGTTTAGATGGTATATCGGATCTTGATTAAATTTTTGTAGTTGGGAGCTGTTTATGAAACTGTACATTTCAATGAGATTTTCCAATTGTCCTGAGTATAGGCTTTTATAGTAGGATCTGATAATTTTTTGAATTCCATCCATTTCTATTGTTATATCCCCCTTGTCATTCTAATTTTGTTAATTTGGGTATTGTTTCTGTGCCCTTTGGTTAGTCTGGCTATGGGTTTATCTATCTTGTTGATTTTCTCAAAGAACCAGCTACAAGCTTTGTTGATTCTTGGTATGGTTCTCTTTGTTTCTACTTGATTTATTTCAGCACTGTGTTGATGATTTCCTCCCTTCTATTTCTCGTGGGTGAATTAGATTCTTTTTGTTGCAGAGTTTTCAGATGCGCTATTAAGCTGCTAGTGTATGCTCTCTCCAGTTTCATTTTGGAGGCCCTGATGGCTATCAGATTTCCTCTTAGCACTGCTTATCTTGTGTCCCATAAATTTGGGTATGTTGTGACTTCCTTGTCATTAAATTCTAAAATATCTTTGATTACTTTTCTATTTATTCCTTGATCAAGTTATCATTGAATAGAGTATTGTTCAGCTTTCTTGTGTAAGGGCTTTCAGTTGTGGTTGTTGCTAATGAAGATCTCTCTTTCTCCATAGTGATGTGACAGGAGGCATGGGATTAGGTCAATCTTCTTATATTTGTTGAGGACTCTGACTTTTATTACTTTGTTTTGTTTATTTGTTTTATAAAGATTACTTTATTTATTCATTATTTTTTGTATATAAGTACACTGCAACTGTCTTCACACACTTCAGAGCAGGGTGTCAGATTCTCCACTTATCTCTGAACCATATATTTTGTATTGTTTTTCTCAGTTTGATGCACACCTATGCCAATAATGTGCCAAGCATTTGGCACCCATTTTAGTAAAGATTTCATTGCCATATAGAGTCACAATTACTAAAATAACTCTTATAGAGTAAGACATATAATCAAGGCTGGCTTCCAGTTTTAGAGATTCCTTCTGGCTTCTTCATGGCACAAAGTACAGTATTAGCAGGTGGACGTTTTTATATAGGAGACAACTATCCTACATTTTGACCGAAAGCCAGGCAGAAGACTCTCCCAACACCAGCCAGGAGGATCATCTAGACCCCACTGCCAAGATTTGAGGATTTCAAGAAACATTCAAGACTCACCTCCATTTTGGCATGAAGTGACATACTGCCTGTAAGAAAGCTACTCGTTCCCAATATGGGCACATGTCTGATTATTCCACAATTCTCATGGGGTAAGCAGATTTAATCAACCTCATTCCATTCACTGGAAACCATAAGTTTATTCAAACACTTGTGTACATTGGCTCTATACTTAGGCAAACACTTATACAAAATACATTACATTCACTTCCAATAGTATCCATAGTCTAACACAGACTGAATAACATTTAAATATGACAAGTCTCTTCTGAAATTCATTTATTCTCTTATCTAAAATATATTATAAATGTATTAATTATGAAGGATTGTGTTAATGTAGCATGCTGTTACAGTTTGTCAGGTGATATACTTCTAGACTGTTTCCAATTTCTAATTATTATAAATAGAAGAGAAAGGAACCTGTATAAGTAAATATCTGTAGTAACGCACAGATTCAATTGCATACATGCCCAGTATTGATATGTCACGTCTGGAGGATACTGCTATACCACTCCTGGACATATACCCAGAGGATTCCCCAGCATGTAATAAGAATACGTGTTCCACTATGTTCATAGCAGTCCTATTTTTAAGAGTCAGAAGCTGCAAAGAACCCAGGTATACCTCAACAGAAGAATGGATGCAAAATATGTGGTATATATACACAATGGAGTACTATTCACCCATTAGAAACAATGAATTCATGAAATCCTTAGACAAAGGGATAGATCGGGAGAACGTCACACTAAGTGAGGTAATCCTTTCTCAAAAGATCAATAATGGTATGCACTCACTAATAAGTGGAAATTAGTCTAGAAAATTGGAATACCCAAAACCTAATACACATATCAATGAGGTACAAGAAGAATGGAGGAGTGGCCCCTCGTTCTAGAAGGACACAATTTAGCAGTATAGGGCAAAACTAGAACAGGAAAGTGGGAAGGGGTGGATGGGAGAACAGGGGGAGGGAAGGGGGCTTATGTTATGTTCAAGGAATGGGGGTCCAAAAAATGGGAAATCATTTGAAATGTAAATAAAAGATATATTGAATTAAAATAAAGAATGACTGTCCTGGATGGAAAGGTATCAACATTTACAAAGGAAACAAATTGTACAAAAGTTATATTTAATCATGCATCACCAGGAACTGATAGTGAATGACTTCAATACAACTTTTACAATAAAGGAAAGGGCATGTGGACAAAACCTAAGCAGAGATACTGGAGCTAACAGATAATAGTGAACCAAAGAGTACTTACATTCAACTACTGACCATATCATCAAAACCCAAAAGAATATATTTTCTTTTCATCAACTCATGAAACACTCTTCAAAATTTACCCATTACTATCAAATTAAATCTTAACAGAGGCACTAAAATTTAAATAATCCTCTGTGTCCTCTCAGACCACCATAAGCTAAAAGTCCATTTGAACAAGAGAAATATCTAAAGGCCTACAAAGGCACAGAAACACACATAAACTCTCTATTCAATGACCGCTGAATCACGATAGAAGGTAAATTCTTAACAGAGGATTTCAAATGTTTAGAAACACTTAATTTTTTTTCATTTTCTTTAGGCATTGGGGAGACACAATTTAGAACTAATTTATGGTTAATTTATAAATATCTGAATGACTAATATCAAATCTCAAGGAACTGTACATGGTAGCACGGACTTGAAACATGTGGATCATATTTCCTCCATTGTTGGGGGAATTACAAACTAGTACAGCCATGATGAAAATCAATATAATGGTTCCTCTGATACCTGTAAATTATTCTATTGTAAGACACAGCTGTATCACTTATGAGTTTATGCCCCAAAGTTTCTACTCTGTTACCACAGAGACATTTGCTCAGTGATCTTTATTGCATCTTTATTCATAATAATCAGAAAATGTAAACAGCATAGATGTCCCTCAACTGAAAAATAGATTAAGAAAATGTGGTACAATTACCCAATGAAATATGTGCTCAGTTGGTAATACCAATGCTATCCTAAATTTGTAGGCAAATGGATGGAAATTTCGAAGAGTATATTGATTGACATAACTCAGATATTGAAAGACAAACATAGTATTTATTCACATATAAATGTAAATTAGCTGCTAAGTAAATGACAATTGTGCTTCAGTCCTCAAACCCAGGGAGCTTAAATAAAACTCTCTGGAAACTGAAAATGAAACTAGCAATGCCTTTTTGTAATTGCAGATATGGATCCTGAACTGCCCACCTTCTGTAATCAGGCCTTTTTTCTAGAAGCTTTTGATGGGAAGCAGCCCCAGTCACAAAACTTTGTCCTACATTTTGTCCTACTTACAAAATGTCAAAAAGTGCTCAGTTAATGGAGGCCCAGACATTTGAATGTAGTGCAATTTAACATCCATGACGCAAGAGGAAAACCATGTCAGATTCTGTTTACATGGCCAGGATCCAGGATCAGATTAGCTCAGAAACCTAGTATAAATTTAAATATGACCATGAAAAAGAGTCAATTAAATGTTGCGAAGATATCTCATTCACACATGGGAGGGAGAAGAAATCAATCACAAGTAAGGAGGGAGGGAGAAACCTAGAAGGGAAAGAAGACAGGGCAGAGGAGATGGGTTTAGAAGTGGGGACAGGAATCGGATCTGACACTCAGGAAGGAAAATGGTCTGAAGCTCTGAGGTCCAGCAGAAAGAATGGAAACAGGCAACCTAGGGAGATAAGAGGTTGGGGCGATTCTCTAAAATGCACCAGATACCGAGGAGGTAAGAGACTCACAGAAATAAAAGGTAGGAACCTTAGATGATATGCTTGACAGTATAGAGAGGGAATTTATAGAGCTTACCTCCAGATGGAAGACAGGGCTTCAAATGAGGGAGCAGGGGGCCATCCCACATTCATACCTCTGATCCAAAATCATTTCTGTCTGAAAGAATTACAGGGATGGAAATGTTTAGGAGCTAGAGTAATAGAAGTCCCAATGACAGGTTCAAAGTTGGATCCAGTGCAAGAGGTAGTGCCAAGGATGACACTGTTACTGAATGCTTCCAAAATGGAAATTAGCAAGATAGCAATCTGGACAACCCAACAAACAACTGAAGGAGTCAGATGCAGGTATTTGAACTTAAACAATGTACAGAAACAGCTGACCCCTACTGTTGAGTTAGGGAAGGTTAAATTAAGCTTAGGTAACACTCTAGGAGAACCAGCAATCACAATGAATCTGAACTTCTAATATCTCTAATGCTCTGGAATAGCAAACAGGCAATATACACTAGCTGATATGAGAGATATTTTGAGATTAGGTGTGGGGGTAAAGACATCCATATAGGGACAGTGGGAGGAGAGGAGAAAGAAAGAAAGAGAAAGAAAGAAAGGAAGAAAGGAAGCAATTAAAGAAGAAAAAGTGAGAAAGGGCAGAGAAAGAAAGAAAGAAAAAGAAAGTAAAATAAAGAGAAAGAAGGAGAAATGGAAGTGAACATGACAACAGCAATCGAAAAGAAGAGAAGGGACAGGATAGCAAGGGTAGTGTACTTAAAGTAAGGGAAGGGAATGGAAGGGGAGGGAAGGGAAGGGAAGTGAAAGGAAGGGAAAGCAGACTTTCTCTGGAGTCATTCACTATCTCTGATTTTTAGAATCTTTCTCCTTCCTCCTCCAAGGTGGCCTCTGACTCTAGAGACGAGAATGTGCTGTTGTGATTTAATTACGTATTTCCATCCTTAATATTGTGAATTTGAACAACTTATACCAAATGGTTACTGCTGCTTGCAAGGCGGGTGTTGGTGTGAGGAAAAAGTATATCATCACAAGCAGAAACTCATAGCTGGTATCATATCATTACCTCCAATTAGTTCTCTCTGCTTCCTGCTTTCAGTTCAGGATATGAGAACTCAGTATTCCGATCTATACTGTACAAACAAATGGACCAAAAAAGCAAGCTTGTTTAGCCATTATAGCATACATATATATGTAATTATTTCAAACTAAAACTAAGTAGAAGGGACAAGGAAAGACACTTCATAAATATCAAAAAGAAGATACAACAAGGTGATTTTTCATTTCTAAGTATTTCTGAATGGAGAAGTATCATCATTTACAAAGGAAACAAATTTTACAACGGTCTTAGTTAATCATGCAGCACCAAGTACTGATAGTGGGTGACTTCAATACCACTTTTGCAACAAAGGAGAGGGCATGTAGGCAAAATCTAAATAGTAATACTGGAGCTAACAGACATTAGTGAATCAAATAGTAGTTATATTTATATACTGAACAGTCATCAAAACACAAAAGATTACATTTTATTTTGAGCTGCTCATGAAACACTCATCAAAATTTACCACTTGCTAACAAATTAAATGTTAACAGAGGTAAGAAAATTTAAATAATGGCCTCTTTTCTCTCAGTCAACCAAAAAAAATTAAAAGCTATTTTGAACGAGAGAAATATCTGAAAGCCTACAACTTTCACATAAACATAAATAAACTCTGTACTCAATGACTGCAGAGTAAGATAGATGATAGAATTCTTATCAGAGAATTTCAAAATTTTGAAACACTTAAAACATTTTTAGTTATCTTTAGCCACCAGGGAGAAATAATTTATAACAAATTTATGATTCATTTATACCTATCTAAATGACTAATACCAAGTCTCAAGGAACTGTACATGGTAGGAAGGATTTGAAACATGGGTATCACATTTCCTCCATTGTTGGGAGAATTACAAACTAGTGCAGCCAAGATGAAATCAATATAATGGTTCCTCAGAAAACTGTAAATTATTCTACATTAAGACACAGTTATATACCTTTTGCACTTATGCTCCAAAGTTTCTACACTGTTACGACAGAGACACTTGCTCAGTGTCTTTTTGCATCTTTATTCATAATAATCTCTAAATAACATAGATGTCCCTCATATGAAAAATGGATTAAGGATATGTGGTACAATTACCCAGTAAAATAAGTGCTCAGTTGTTAAAACCAATGATATCCTAAAGTTGTAGGCAATTTGACATAGTTCAGATATTGAAGGACAAACATGGTATGTACTCACATAGAAGTGGACACTAGCTGTTAAGTAAAGGACAATTGTGCTTCAGTCTTCAGACCTACTGAGCTTAAGTAAAACTCTCTGGAAACTATGAAAATGAAACTAGCAATGATTTTTTGTAATTGCAGATATGAACTGCCCATCTTCTGTAATCAGGGAATTTTTCTAGCAGTTTATTGATGGGAAATAGTCCCAGTCACAATACTTTATCATACACTTTGTCCTGCCTACAAAATGTCAAAAATTGCTCAGTTAACAGAGGCTCAAGCATTTGTATGTAGTCGAACTTAAGGTCCATGACACAAGAGGAAAACCATGTCTGACATTGTTTAGGTGGCCAGGATCAAGGTCAGATTAGCTCTGAATCACAGTGTAGAATCAAAAATGGCTATGAAAAAGAGTCAATGAAATTATGGGTGGATACCTCAGTCACACTTGTGAGAGAAAAACAAGCAATCACAAGTCAGAAAGAAAGGAGAAACCTGGTAGGGAACATAGACAGGAGAGAAGAGGGGGCATCAGAATGGGGGAGGGGAACCTCATCTGACACTGAGGGAGGGAAAAGGAGTGAAGCACTGAGGTCCAGAAGAAAGAATGGAAACAGACAACCTAGGAATATAAGAGGTTAGGGGAATCCTCCAGAATGGACCAGAGACATGGGAGATGAGAGAATCACAGAAGTAAAAGGTAGTAACCTTAGATGATATGCTTGACAGAAGGAAGAGGGAACTTATAGAGCTTAACTCCAAGAGGAAGATAGGGATAAAAATGAGTGAGATGGGCCATCCCACATTCATACTTCTGATCAAATATTTTTTCTTTCTCAAATAATTACAGGGATGAAAAAGAAGAGGGGCCAGAGAATTAGAAATTCCAATGTCAGGTTCAAAATGTGATTCAGTACAAGAGGATGCCTCAAGGACTGACACTGTTAGTGAATGCTCCCCAAAAGGAACCTAGCATGACAGCATTCAAGAAAACCCAACAAACATCTGAAGGTGTCAGAATTAGATATTTGAAACAAATCAATTTACAGAAGCAACTGACCCCTACTGTTGAAATAGGGAAGGCTAAATCAAGCTTTGCTGACCCTGTAAGAGAACCAGCAATCTCAATTATTCTGATACCAGAGTATCTCTCAAACTCTGGACTACCAAACAGGCAATATACATTAGCTGATATGAGGCCACTAGCACACGAAAAATATAGGACTGTGTGGCCAGTATTCATTCAGAGATAATGCATCTAACCCTCAATTAAATGGAGACCCCAGGGAGTTTAGAAGTCAGGCAGGGTATGTGTGTAGAGACATATATGTGGGGACAGTGAACGGGAAGGGGATATTAGATGTGGAGCAGTCAGAGGATGGACAGGGTTTGACAAGGTGTTATATAAAATAAGAAGTGTATAACAATAATTAATGAAAATATGTATAAAATAAAGAAGATATTAAATTTATTGATTTATATTATAGAATAGAATATAATCTCGAAGTGCTATAAAGAATAAAACAATGATATCAAGTGTAAATAATAAAAAAAATTATGAAAATGACATAATTAAGATATACATTTATGTAATATTTATCTAAACAAAGTTACTTGTTTTTGTAGTAACATTAATATATTGTGTAACACATATTTTAAATACCACAAAAATCAAATATGATGTTCATATCATTCTGCTGATATTTTAAAAGAGCAAAGAGCATCATCAATAGGCCATAAATGCAACCTACTAAGTGGAAAAAGATTTTTATCAACTTCACATCCCATAGAAATATAATATCCAACAAAAAACAGGATCACATAAAAGTAGATATTGAAACAACAACTACAAAATTTATAAATGGGATTACAAATGTAAACACATTATTCTCAGGATAGGAACACAATGTGTGTGAGAAACACTTAAAGAAATTGTCGCTGAGAATAGTTTTATCTATCGTGGGTTTTTTGTTATTCCAGGTGAATTTGATAATTGCTCTTTCTAACTCATTGAAGAATTGAGTTGGGATTTTGATGGGTATTGCATTGAATCTGTATATTGCTTTTGGCAAAATGGCCATTTTAACTATATTGATTCTACCGATCCATGAGCATGGGAGGTTTTCCCATTTTTTGAGGTCTTCCATTTCCTTCTTCAGAGTCTTGAACTTCTTGTCATACAGATCTTTCACATATTTGTAAAGAGTCACCCCAAGATACTTTATATTGTTTGTGGCTATTGTGAAAGGGGTCATTTCCCTAATTTCTTTCTCAGCCTGATTATCCATTGAGTATAGGAAGGCCACTGATTTGCTTGAATTGATTTTATAACCTGCCACTTTGCTGAAGTTGTTTATCAGCTGTAGGAACTTTCTAGTGGAGTTTTTTGGGTCACTTACGTAGACTATCATGTCACCTACAAATAATGATAGTTTGACTTCTTCCTTTCCAATTTGTATCCTTTTGACCTCCTTATGTTGTCGAATTGCCCGAGCTAGTACCTCAAGTACAATACTGAAAAGATAAGAAGAAAGGGGGCAGCCCTGTCTAGTCCCTGATTTTAGTGGGATTGCTTCAAGTTTCTCTCCATTTAGTTTGATGCTGGCTACCAGTTTGCTGTATATTGCTCTTACTATGTTTAGGTATGGGCCTTGAATTCCTGTTCTTTTCAAGTTTTTAAGCATGAAAGGATGCTGCATTTTGTCAAATGCTTTTTCAGTATCTAATGAAATGACCATATGCTTTTATCTTTGAGTTTTTTTATGTAGTGGATTGCATATTGTTTATCAACTGTAGGAGCTCTCTAGTGGAGTTTTTTGGGTCACTTAGGTAGACTGTCATGGTTTGGTATGGATTTCCGTATATTGAACCAACCAGGCATTCACGGGATAAAGCCTACTTGATCATGGTGGATGATCGTTTTGATGGGTTCTTGGATTCGGTTGGCAAGAATTTTATTGAGTATTTTTGCATCGATGTTCATAAGGGAAATTGGTCTGAAGTTCTGTTTCTTTGTTGGATCTTTGTGTGGTGTGGTATCAACATAATTGTGGCTTCGTAGAAGGAATTGGGTAGTGTTCCTTCTGTTTCTATTTTGTGGAATAGTTTGAAGAGAATTGGTGTTAACTCTTCTTTGAAGGTCTGATAGAATTCTGCACTGAAACCACCTGATCTTGTGCTTTTTTTGGATGGAAGACTTTATAGGACTCCTTCTATATCTTTAGGCTGAAACATCCATTGGAAAAAAAGATAGCCTTTTCAAGAAATAGTGCTGGTTCAACTGGAGGTCAGCATGCAAAAGAATGCGAATTGATCCATCCTTGTCTCCTTGTACTAAGCTCAAATCCAAAAGGATCAAGGACTTCCACATAAAGCCACTTCCAGACACTCTGAAGCAAACAGAAAAGAAACGGGGGAAGACACATGAGGACGTCGCTACAGGGAGAAAGTTTCAGAACAGAACACCAATAGCGTATGCTCTAAGATCAAGAATTGACAAATAGGACCTCATAAAATTACAAAGTTTCTGTAAGGCAAAGGACACCATCAAGAGGAAAAATCGGCAACCAACAAATTGCGAAAATATCTTCACCAATCCTACATCAGATAGAGGGCTAATATCCAATATATATAAATAACTAAAGAAGTTAGACTCCAGAAAACCAAACAACCCTATTAAATAATGGGAAACAGAGTTAAATAAAGAATTCTCATCTGAAGAACTTCAGATGGTGGAGAAGCATCTTAAGAAATGCTCAACTTCATTAGTCATTAGGGGAATGCAAATCAAAACAACCCTGAGATTATCCCTTACACCAGTCAGAATGGCTAAGATTAAAAATTCAGGAGACAGCAGTTGTTGGAGAGGGTGTGGAGAAAGAGGAACACTCCTCCACTGCTGGTGGGGTTGCAAATTGTTACAACCACTGTGGAAATTTGTCTTGCGCTTCCTCCGAAAACTGGGCACCTCACTTCCAGAAGATCCTGCTATACCACTCCTGGGCATATACCCAGAGGATTCCCCACCATGTAATAAGGATACTTGCTCTACTATGTTCATAGCAGCCCTATTTATAATTGCCAGATGCTGGAAAGAACCCAGGTATCCCTCAACAGAAGAGTGGATGCAAAAAATGTGGTATATCTACACAATGGAGTACTATTCAACCATTAGAAACAATGAATTCATGAAATTCTAAGGCAAATGGATGGAGCTAGAGAACATCATACTAAGTGAGGTAACCCTTACTCAAAAGGTGAATCATGGCATGCACTCATTAATAAGTGGATATTAACCTAGAAAACTGGAATACCTAAAACATAATCCACACAACAAATGAGGTACAAAGAGAGAGGAAATGTGGCCCCTTGTTCTGAAAAGACTCAGTGAAGCAGTATTCGGCAAAACCAGAACGGGAAGTGGAAAGGGTTGGGTGGGAGGACGGGGAGAGAAGGGGGCTTACGGGACTTTCAGGGAGTGGGGGGCTAGAAAAGGGGAAATCATTTGAAATGTAAATAAAAAATATATCGAATAAAAAAAAATCCACAAGAGTAAATTGTGGAACATCATGCCTAGTAAGGCAGTTAAGAAAAAAAAAAAAAAAAAAAAAAAAAAAAAAAAAAAAAAAGAAAAAAAGAAAAAGAAATTGTCAATCCTTAGCCATGAGAGAAATGCAAATCAAAACTTATATTCCCTCTTACATTTGGAAGAATGGAAGAGATCAATAATACAAGTGATAGCTCATGCTGTAGAGAGTGTAGAGTTTAGTTTTTATACCCCCTATAGAAATCAATATGCAAGCTGCTCAGATAATTGGAAATTGATCTAATTCAAGATCTAGGTATACGGCTCTTGAGCATGTACCCAAAGGACATTTGATTGTATCACAAAGACACAGTTTAACTATGTTCATTGTGAATTTATTCATAATAGGTGGAAACTGAAAATACCACATATATCACTCAACATATTACTTGACCAAAAAAAAATATGGTACATTTACACAATGAAGTACTACTCAGTGGTTAAATTTGATAACAAGTATTTTATACACAAATGATTAGATTAGAAAAGCTTAATTTGAGTAGGAATCCCAGATCTAGAAAAGTATACATACTATACATTCACTTCTAATTAGATGTTAGGTTTTAAGTAAATGGTAATCAAGCTAAAATCCATAGATCTAGAGAGGTTAGTTAGGTAAGGATGAAGGATGTAGGAGGGAAGAATGTATCTCTCTGGGAAAGGGAAGTAGAATAGAGTCTATGGGTAAGAAGGGAGCAAGTGAGGACTAGAGTGGAAGAGATCAGGTTGGGGTTGGTGAAATGTGGGGAATGATGTGTGATGAGACAGCTTAAATTTGGGGAGGCAAAGTGTGGAAACATAAAGGAATGAAAATATCCTGGAATCTATGAGTACTACCCTAGACAGTTGTCCTCGTGATGGAACAGAAGGTGTTTGAAATGACATTCCATCTTTTGTAGCCAGTCAAAATTTACAGTTGTAGAACTGGCTTATGTTTGATTTAGTTGATCAAGGAGATCGAACAGAGATCCTTAAACATCTCTGACTGATGGTAGGACAAGTTACTCTCTGAAAATTTACTGTAGTCTCCATTTTCAATAAATAAATAGATATAAATTGGTATATAAATAAAAAATAATTAATAGACATAAGTAATTAATTAACTAATAAAATGCATATTTACAAAGGAATATACAAAAGCACAAAGGATGCTTAATACTACTTCTTTTTCTTTTTGTATTAGATATTTTCTTTAATTACATTTCAAATTTTAACCCCTTTCCTTGTTTCTCCTCCAAAATCCCCCTATCCCTTCCACTGTAATGCTAATTACCAAGCCTTCCACTCCTGCTTCCTTAGCCTTGCCTTTCCCTACACTGGAGCAGAGAGCCTTCATATCACCAAGGGCCTCTCCTTTCACTGATGACCAACCAGGTCATCCACTGCTGCAATAATAAGCAAAGATGGGAAAACAGTTGGAATAATGTTTACCTAAATTAATAAAGGCGTGAATTTTTAAGAAAAGATATCAACCTTAAAGTAACAGACTTCCCAAATAAGTTATAAACTATCATCTTAATAAAAATTAAAGAATGACATATATTATTAAAATCTACATGTACAGTAACAAAAGAACTTAATTGGTAAATAAAGTATACATGTAAATTTATAAAAAACAAACAAAATTTACAGTAATTTTCAGTGGAAAGATATAAATATTTTACTAATTTTAATTTTAAACAGAGTGAATTAACTTTATGGATATAGTAAACTTATTTACAGGTCAATTTTTCTCACCAGTTAATAAACTACTTTTAATTATTGGTTGTATCTAATATTAGGTGTTTTACATAAAATGATCTTTCCTCATGAGTTTAAGTTATCCCCTCTTGGTAAATCTTTTACAACACAAGTTTTATATGTTAAGTCCAGTTTAGTGATTTGTCCTAAAGAATGAGTTGGTAAATGACATGAAAATAAAATATCCCTATTTAAAATATATACTAGTTTCAAAAGAAAATTACTCACTCCAGAATAAGATTTCCAATACTGAAATTATAAATTATAAAAATGTTATTGTTTTTATTTAAAAAATTGAATACTTACTTACTACTAATATTATTGGGTTATTTTGAATTATTCTAGTTGAATAATGCTGGCTATGAGATTCAATAAGTCTGAATACAAACATTTCATCATGAGTTTGGAAAAATCTTGCACGTGCAAAGTGCATGGAAAATGTAATTACTATCAACAACATAGCAATTAACACCTGAAGCAACAGAAGTGATGGATTTGTGATACTTTCTTGTTTGCAGCAATGAGAAATAACTTTCTACAAAATGAAACAGTGAATCAATGGGCTAATGGGAATATTCTTATTTGATCAAAGAAAGAATTTATAAAAAGGTATCCTAAAACTACAGATATTGCACACTTTTCATCCTAGCACTAGGGAGGCAGAGGCAGGCAGATTCCTAATTTCAGACCAGTCTGGTCTACAGAGCTAGTTCCAGGACAACCAGAGCTACACAGAGAACCCCTTACAAAATAATAATAATAATAATAATAATAATAATAATAATAATAATAATAATAATAATAAATAAACAAACAAAACAATAAAAACAAAAATACATAGATATTTATCTGATATCAAATGTAATCCATGATATTTTTAATTAATAAAATCAAGGAAAAATGATAGGCTGTATATACCGCAAACTGAACAAGGAAAGCCCCTTTGGCCTCAACCCTACAGAAGGTATTTATGGCAACTATGGATTTGTGACAGTGAGAGAAATAACTTCCCTAGGGAACAACACACAGATTAGTTACAAAGGATTATTTATTATTATTATTATTATTATTATTATTATTATTATTATTGTGTTGCAGTAATAATATATCCACAGCATTTCCCCCTTCCAGTGTAATATGAACTAAATCCTCCGCTCTCGAAGTTTCTATCTATTTGGGAGACTTGTAATAAGTTGAGGGAGGTGTTTATGTCACACTTGGCAGCCTCCTGCCTTTTATATGCTCTATGGCGTCTAGAAGATTGGGTGTGGTATGGATCCACAATATTAGCACACTCTGGGCAGGCCTGCCCAGCCTGGGTATCTCACCTACATTTGAGGGGTCAAGATGACAGTTTGCATCCTGTACCAATGCCAAAGGGGTGGTGTTTTTACTGCATAGTGGGAGGACCAGAGTTCAGCCCCTGTGTCTACTGTGTATGCTTTTGTATTTTGACCTCTCTTCCAGAAACAGATGGGGTTCCTTAAGGATAATTATACAATATGGTTCCTGTCTCTTGAGAGAATTTAATCTTCATAGTACAGTGGAAATGGGGATCCAAAGGGGACTTTGTCGCCCAGGCAGAGTCACCAGATTCATTCTGAGAGGACCCCATCTAACCAGAAGTAGAGAAGATACAGAAGTCGCTAATAATATGTGTGTATGTTTGTAGGTCAGGGTGATTTGCCCAGTAGAGGGATCAGGTAGTGTGTGGCAATGCATAATGTTGATTTTTTTTTTATTTCCCAGATCTATTTCCCTAGGGTTGTCTGAGCAGAAGTGCATGTTGCTAAATGAGCAGAATTTGCATCCTGTGTAATAAGGACGATTGAACCCACCTTCATCCCTAACCCTAAAATTGTAAGGAATGTGATAACTACTCTTAAATGAAGTCAGTGATTTGGCATACCTGTAACCCCAGTTATAAAACTACATATAATTGAAATGGTAGAGGCTCCCATCACATATGGTGACTCCTTCCCACATATCCTTGATTTAGGTGAGAAAACCAAAAACCTGATTCCATGTGTACTGAGCTCAGATGACTTTTCTTTATAAGTCTTATATTAGAGTTTCCATCAAATATATTTTCAAAAAAAAGATATTATAGGCAAAGCAGATGATGATTCTTGTTGGTATACCAACTTTCTAATTTTATACAGTCAGTATAATACATGGTTAAATTAATCCCACCACCAAAGAACAGAAAAGTTGTGTCAAAGAGTTCAAAGCAATGCTGCCTTTTTAAATCTATTTCACCTTAACATTTCTCTCTTTAGGATAAAAGTTACTGTCTTAATGGAGTTGTAAAATATCTGTTCTAGAACATTCATTCTCAAGGAGCTACTGAAAATCACCTAGGCAATATTTTTGAATAGAACAGTCCTGATTTTCCCCACATTAGTGACCAATTAAGTATAAAGACTTAATCTTTCCCATCAGCTAAGACAACAACTTCAGAAATATATTATAGAGCCATGCTTCAGTGCCTGGAAGACTCCTATCTCCTTTATTCTTGAGATTCTGGTAAATGGTTTACATATCCTTCCCTTTGTCCATTCTCATTCCCAGTGCTTTGATGCTCTTCAGCATGGAGTTTCTGTTCATGCCATGGTCACTCAAATCTACCATATAATTGTTGTTGATTTACAGGATTATATTCCTCAACATGCTAGTTATAAAAGTCATCTTTTTCAAGCCCTAATTTTCAATAATCAAGATCTGACATCTGTCTTTCAAAGTGTTTCCCCAGGATATGCTCAACAACCCCACCTCCTGACTTCTCATGTTAATACAGCAATGTGCCCTAAAAGACAAAAATATACCCAAATAGAATACTAGCATACCATTGTTTGAATTTAATATTGATTTCAGACAACCAAATTGCATCAGTGACATATTATAGAAAATAATTTTAAATACATAGGCTGAATTAAGTTGCTAGTATAGAGAACCCAGGTAAGGAGAAAGGACTGAAGTACACATGGCAGGAGGTCGAATTTTAAGTTCCCATTAATCACAATGTGTATGTAGACACTATTGATGATCTCATATTCAGATCAAGAATGTCCTCAACAATGGTCAGAGATGTGTGACCAGTGGTCATAGTTGAGAGATCAAGGAGCAAGGGGAAAGAATATGATGTAATTGTCTCTTAAATCTAAACTGGACATCTGAAACCATTTGAAGAGGTAAAGCATCATGTGTGGTTGGGTAGTTCAAACTTCAATACTCTTTCCTTGACACGTGAACAAAGTCCCAGGTTACCTCATACCTGTGGAGCACATTTCAGGTCGTGTCTTAGCAGCTCTTCATCATGAATTAGAGCATCTGTCCACTGTAGTGAATGTGGGACCCAGTGAGGCAACAATCTGCGAATTTATCAGAAAACATGGTTGTCAGTCCCACAGTGACTATCCTTCTTAAAAATATGTCCATCTGCTAAGTCTAGATATGAAATGTGAGGAAAATATTATTTTAGTTTCTGCCTTGAGGCAATGAGCTTATTTTCTGGGTTGTACTTGCAAAACATGTCCTCTGGAGTTTTAAACCTGGGTAGTTTGGAGGTTTTTTGGATACATTTTCCTAAATGTAGGCTGGGGAATGACTGAAAACCCAGCAGAGATAGAGAACAATGCAAGTTCCTCATAGGTCAGAAAGGCATATCAGAAATCAGCTTGGAGAAAATAAAATCTGAAGCCCCTGTTAATTCAGAGGCAGTGGATGAGAATCTCTTTGGTCCCAACAGAAGGTTCGAGATCAATTAATACTAGTAAGTCCACTCACACAGAGCCATAATAAAAAGCTCTGAGAACCTTTTGGGTATTGTTAGACTGTAGCTCTCTATTAGAATAAACAGGACGGAGATTCTATTGAAGAAGAGAAATAGTTGGAGTACAAAATTACATTTAGGGAGAGGGAATAGTTTAAAATCCAACTTGATAAAAGAGGATATTCAGATTTCTTTCAGTAGGTGGAGGCAATTCCAGTATACCAGGATACAGAAGTGGAATTATTTCTGTGCCTCTGGTACAGTTGATAGATATAAGATGCTCTAAAGAAGAAGATGAGACAGGAGCCCCCCCCCCCAGTATTTTATGGAATAGACTCAATGTTTCATAGGCATATGTCTGCAGCTCTATTCAGTAGATGTTGAAGGGTGATTGATACCTTGAGGATTTTAGGACATTCCAGGCACTCAATCGTGCATCACCTCCAATCATAAAATCAATATTTAGAATAAACATCATCTGAATGGCCATTGTATGCATGAGAACAATCTTAGAACTCTTCTAAGAGGTTGCAATGCAGTAATCTCAGGTTAATATCATCCTCAAATATATGTCCATCCACACATACATCTGCATGGGGGACAATATGTTTCTGTCTAAGTAATCACAACAAAGATAGTATTCTGGCTTTCCCTTGTCTTGACACTCTTCTGTTGGGACCTCAGTTCAGAATGCTGAGACTTCTCTTAGATCACAACATTGCTTCCCAGGCCACAGAAATAAGCTGTATATAGCAGCTGCACTGGAAAGGTGGGGAATTGTGGGATTTCCTCAATCTCACAGGTCAGGTCTGAAACACTCTCTGTTGTGAATGTCTAAATCATGTTAGATGGAGTGGAGTTTGGCCAGTTTTGAGCAGAAATAGTTTTATTCACTTCATCAAAGAGTTCATGTGCCAGATTTCATGGGAATAAGCGAATAGAATCACCCTGGCCATAAGCATGATATCTAAGAAACTCTATGGGTAGGTGAAATTCTATTCCTTTCTGTCAGATAAGCAAAATCTCTGGTTGTTTTCAATAGAATAGGAAAGATCATTTCACAATGAAGAAAAGGTAAATAACTTGTGGAGCAGAGGAATTTCCAGTATTTCATGACCAGCTAACATTTCTTTTTCAGTATTGGCAATGTCCGTATATTGTGTGTGCTGTGTGAAATAACAGGTATCAATGGTTCCATTTTTCAAACAGGTTGGATGGTTATCATTAGGCAATGAAGGCTTTGGTTAGATGAGATAAGGCAAAGGTATCTTTCTTCAGTGGATGGATGTCTCAGAATATATGTAGCAGGAATAAGTTTGGAAGTAATCCTAGACATTTGGGATACAGCAAGAAAAAAAGTCACAAGAACACTATCTGTTGACACCTTAAAAGTGAGGGTAGGCATGAGTGTCCCTTGGGCAACAGGAACGATTTCAAGCCAACAAAGGCATTAAGAGAGGGCTTTCTTTCTCACTAGACATTGGGGAAAGAGGAAATATTTATGAGTACATCTGGATTATGTGAGTCTCCCATAGGCAGAGGGAGAGACATGGAAGGCCTGCTAAGAAAGAAGGACATTTGCAAATCTCTTCAAGAGAGG
The DNA here is from genome assembly GCF_947179515.1 of Apodemus sylvaticus. NCBI lineage: Eukaryota > Metazoa > Chordata > Mammalia > Rodentia > Muridae > Apodemus > Apodemus sylvaticus. Next base: position 1,145,173 of record NC_067496.1, read on the forward strand.
TTATGGTTTTGAGGACCATAATAATGAAAAAAATCATTCTGATGTTCCTTCCAGGTGAGGAGTTGAATGTGAGACACAATTAATTGGAGTATTTTGTCCAGACCTGCAGGACAGTCAACAGGGTACCTGGACCAACTAGGACAGGATGTTAGACAAGAGATTCAAGATATGGACAGCAAGGCAGTATCGTGATCAAACTGTCAAATTTTATTTCTTCCATAAGGCAATATAAAGAGAAGTAGGCAAGGTGTAGGTAGGAGCCAATGGGTAAGTTTTTGGGAAACAATCTCACAGGTCTAGTATTGTTTCTCTGGAACAGTTTCTCAGAATTGTCTCTCAGAATCTCACGAAAAAGCTGGCTAGTGCTACAGGAAATTGGCACAATAAATTGATCATGAGAAAGTAAAGTGGAAAGGAGTTGCTATGGGAACATAACCACAGATAAATTCTGTTTGTTCTAGATCACTCAGGAGAGCTCTGCATATACTGACCATCTGGCTACTTGGCTAATCTTGAAAGCTAGTATTTTTCTTCTAAAAGCAGACTTCAAATGGCTGAAATGAGGGTGTTTTGAAATCTAAGTGAGAATTGATCCTGGCAATATTGGAGCTCTCCTTTATCAGGATGAGAGTTGTTTTGAATCCTTAAAGAGGATATTTATTGAGGACATCTCTTACTGCAAGTGGTGTATTGGGCCTGGGGCAGGTAGAGATGATCTCAGTACATGTCTGTCTTACATGATAGATAATGGACTCTCTTAGATACAGAGGGAGCCTTTGATATATAATGGACAGAAATCTGTTGTCTACATAGATGTTTAGGAGTATACTATTAAATCAGAAATAAATTCTGCTTATAGTACAAAAGCTCTTTACAAACAGAACATTCCAGCCTACATTGAGCTGGATACTAGGGCTTCTTCACAGTTTAGAAGATTCCCATCTTCAGTTACTGCCTGGTAGACCTGGCAACAATCTATGAATTATTCATAGGTCAAGATTGATAGTCTGTAAGACTCCTGGACCCTTATCACCAGTTATTCGTGTGTACTCAAAGAATGATATAAAACCGATGAACTAAGTTCCAGGCTCTGTTAACATTATGTAATATCTTTCTGACCATCCCTGTGTTTTCTTAATACCCATGGTTAAGAGAAATTATCTAAAGCTCACCTTTAGATGGTTATGTTTGAGGCCCATATATAGTTTGAGAATTCTCTTAAGAATCTTAATACTTGGTCCACTTGGGCAAAATGAAAATTCAGAAATCCGAATAGTAAACTCCATTCATTCTTAAAACATTATGTGGATAGAAATGGAAGGTTTGGGATTTTATTTGTAAGAGCAGAATGGACTGGTGATCCTTCATTCAAATAGGATGAGATGATTGGAATATAGGTCCAACTTGAGAAGCCTGTATTTATAAGAGCAACTTCTGGGGCCATCCTGAATTGCTTTGCTTAGCAAGAAAGAGCCCAGCTAAGTTTATCCAAATAGCACGATCCAGTCTCCACACATTGTAGAAGGGAATAAAAAATCCTACCAAATCTTGGGAAGTGGGAGAAGACTATGGTACTGCATCATTTGTTTCCATATGTAATTTCTCCTTCAAAGACCCATCCATTGAATATACTGTAGGGAAGAGTACAAGAAGCAATCAGTATGACATTCCAACAGGGTGAGTGGTTGTCTGAACTCTGAGTCTCCCTGATGTTTGTTCTGGTCTGTAATCATCTATAATTGAGAGATGGGAACACTGCATTTTTTACAACCATCTCTAGGAAGATAGCATGCATGTTAGTGTTACCTTTCTATTGTCTGACCTCTGTCCTACACCCAGAAATATGTGAAGTTCACCTTTGAGATGGCAGTTTTGTCCAAAAATCTCAGAGATTTGGTCACAGAGATTGTCACTAAGGCAATATAAATTTAAAGTCAACTATAAGTTGTCTTTTGAATGAAACAATGTTCTTGAGCATCCCTAAGCTAGAAGGTCCATCTGAAGGTCCTATAACGATGGAAGGAACTAGGCCCTCTTCACCACAGAAGCCAAACCTAATAGGGTCTCTGCTATCATTGTTTCATGACACTTATACCCTGCGCCAGAAACTGGATGTCAATAGCCCTTGTGTTTGAAGGAGGAAACCATAGCCTCTTTTCTACTCTACTGAACACGATATTACTAGATTTTCTTCTATAGAGGGAATGACATAAGAAGAGACATATCCAAGCTGTTTATGAATCATGGTATCAATATTTGATCTCCTCCTGATTCAGCTAATGAGAAGGATACCCTATTCTCTTAAGAACAGTCAGAAGGTGAGGAAATGCTAGGACATCATGATGTTAGGTAAGCAATGTAATTTTTGTACAAAATATAGGGATTTTTATACTTTGTCATCTTTCCTCTTACAAGGATCTCAGCACCTCCTTTCCTTCCCTTGTGTTTGAGATTCTATAGTCTAAGGAGGAATGAGTTAGTCCCTCTTCCAACAAAACAATAGTCTAAGGGTCTTTCACAAAAAGGATACTTTAGTTCACTTTTGGCAAATGGGAATTGTCTGTAGTAGGCAGAGTTGTAGAATGGAAGTCTGACATTCTCTTCAGTGAAATAAAAAAAAATGAGGTTACTTTGTAAGAGAGGACCTATTGGGCCCCATGAGAAATAGAAAAATTTGAAGATCTTGTTGTGCAAAATAACAGGTTACAAAAAGCTTGGAAATGGGGTGAATGCCATGTAATATCCTGGTACACATTAATTTCCCTGTTACTTTTTTCAGATAAACAAAGTCCCACCACTGCTATTCAGCTTCCGACTCTTCCTTAATTGTAAGGAATTTCACATCGTGTGTTTAATTTGAGAGAGTTCAGGCATTAACCTGAGCCTGTTTCAAACATACTGGATGGTTTTCCCTGGTTAGGTTTTCTCCTTATATTTGTATTAATATGGGCAGGAACAATGTGACTGGATTGAAAAGCAAATACTAGGATCCTGTCAATAATTCTACACATAGGAACTAGGATCTCATACGAAAAATAATTGATATATTTTGCTTGCCATCTTGATGAAAAGTTTGAATCTTCTTTATTTAGGGAATATATATTTCAGGCAGTTTAAAGTCACAAGAGAATGTTGGGGATACAAGTCACAATACTATTATTGCAAAGATCATATCTATTTCACTTTTGAAGTAAGGCATGTGTGAGGTTCTTTGGTCAAAAATAGTAGCTCACATTCTCCCTTGCAGTGGGCACAAATTCCAAGGCTACATTGTTAAGGAAGGGAAGGACTGAGGCTCAGTCTCATCCATGGTAGGTCTCTTTGCCTCTTCAAAAATCAAGGAGTGTATGAAGAAATATCATGGGAACATGTAGTTCTCAGAATGGAAAGTTGCAAGTCCATCTTCAATATAGGAGAAATTCTGCATGTCTTGCTCCATATGACAGAGGTTCCCATTTATGTTTTGCAGAAAACCGATATCTAGTTTACTCATGGTTAGCAGGGGAATTTTCCAAGCTACAATGAATACTAGAGGGAAGTTCAGAGTCTATCACACTAGCTTCCAAGTACTTTCCCCATCTGTATATCCTGTGTCCTTTGAACAAACTGGAATGATCTAAGGCTATCTTTGCTTTAGAGTGGAGATATGATTACTAGGTAATCAAAGGTAGAATGAGTGAGTATCATTGGAAGGAAAGGAGGTGCTGAGGTCCTTGTAAGAGGAAAGAAGACAAAGTATAAAAATCCCTATATTTTGAACAAAAATTACATTGCTTACCTAACATCATGATGTCCTAGCATTTCCTCACCTTCTGTTCTTAAGAGAATAGGGTATCCTTCTCATTAGCTGAATCAGGAGGAGATCAAATATTGATACCATGATTCATAAACAGCTTGGATATGTCTCCTCAGCAAGTTAAGTTCAAACAGCCAGAAGTGAACAACTTGAGATTTTATACCATTTCAAGTGACTGTAGTCAAGGAAGTGGCAAAAGGTTCAAAGATATGCTTCCTCCTCTTGATTTCTGTAAGCTATGACAGGAGTTAGAAATATTCCTTGGTCAGAGGTAATATATCCCATGGTTTCCTGGGCACAAGGTATTCTTATGGGAGCACATTGGGTAAAAGGTATAACTTTTAAGGTCAAAGTCATGGGAGGAAATTTACCAAAGTTTGGGAATGAAGAAAAGTCCACAACCTCATTGGCCTGTAGGGGAGTATTAATGTTTACCTTAAGTAGAGGAGGATGGCCCAGGCATTATAGGTCTTCATACCTTCAGAGAAATTTCTTTTCTCTCAGGAATCCACTGCAGACTTGACAACAATCTGAGGTTTCTTCTGACAACTCATGTCAAAGACCCTGTATCTCTTTCCTACTTAAACTTACAATAAGCCACACAGGAGTAGGGATGGAGGACAGTTAATTTTCTGTTGAGAAACTTAAAGATAGAAGGCTTTGGATCCAGCCTGGGGGTTTTATTTAATGGCATGGGACTTTAATCCAGAGCTTTCTGAGGGTTTATTTTTGGTGGTGATTAAAGGTGCGAGAGAGCATCTGGTCTCTCTTAGTTTAAGTGTATACCCGAGTCAGCCATGAACAAAGAGAGAATTTCTGGTGCATTCTTGGTCACAAGGATTCAGTCTGAAGAACACTACAGGTAAGCCTGAATGTTTGAGACAAACTGCTCAGTCACAAGGTTAGTTCTGCAGCTTACATCATCAGAGGGGCTTGTCTCAGACCCCCCAGTCCAGAGAGAAGAAGAATAAAACACATTTTGAAGGTCAGCTGACACCTTTGGCATAATCTTGATGTCAGGGGCAACTATGGTTAGCGCAAACAAGGCTAAGGCCCTCTTCAAAATCCAACTGGGTGTAAGCCCCCTTGAAGTTACTGGTTAGTTTGCTTCTGTCTTGCTTGAGTTATTAGCAGGAGGCTTTAATTTCCTGGTTGTAGAAGAGTGCATGGGAGTTCCCTCTGTGACTTTATCAATGCTATTGCATGATGATAGTAAAAGTGTTGTATTTGTGGCCTTCTTATGATATAGACAATGTCTAAAGTCCTTTGCATCTTATGTCATTTATCACAGGGCTTCTTTAGTCATTGAGGATGTAAGTGACACTTTTGTTCTGAAGTGGTAACTTTGAGGGATATTTTAGCAACAAATGAATGTCTGAGATTTCAGGTTCTCAAAGGAGTTATATATTAATGTTGACTGGAAAACTGGGAAGTTTCTGACACATTTTATGTTGAGGGGATACATTTAAAACACCTTGAGTTGTTGGTGAAAGATATGAGTCACATTGGTTCTAGACAGGTAACATTAAGTGACTTAGGCTATTTGAATATTCCTGGTTCAGAGTTCAGACAGATAATAATCCCCCTTTGTCCATACAGTAGTTTGGAAATCTGTGATTCTTACAAAGTAGGTCATTACTTGAGAACCACTGAAGTTTATTTGGCATCCTGGTTTAGACAGAGTGTGCCTAAAGATCCAAATAACCCTTGTGAATGATTTAATCTCCACTTCAGGAACTGGGAAATGTGTGTCTTGCTGCTGTGGAGGACCCATGGACAGAATGAAAATTTTGATGCATACACACAGAAATTATTAAGAAGATGATTCTTTCGAGGCAAAAAGCCTCTTACCATGTTGTGGAAAGCAGAAATATCAAAGAATCACTTTTTCAGGGGAAAATCTAGGAATAGTCACCTTAGAGAGTATGAAAAGAGTGAACATTTCCTTACCAAGCTTCATGCAAACCTGAAACATCCATATCATGAAGGACAAATAGCAGGGTAATCAATGAAAAACATGCTAGGAGAAAGTTCCCAGTTTGGTCTCCTGATAAATCAGCTGCATTTTTTTGAACATGACATGACTTTCTCATTTACGCTGGTAAACTTTAGGACACTTTTCTTTGGTTTATGGCTTCCTTAGATACTCATAGGCACTAGGGCCTCAGGCACCAGGGACCTGTTCTTTGAAAAGAGGATATGAGGTGAGAGGATCAGGCTTAGTTGCATTCATTTCACCTTAGAATGAAGGAGTTTATTTGTCACCAATTAGGTCAGATCAAATAGTTCTATGTCCTCCCTGTTCAGAAGAAGCATTATTTATTCTCCATGAGGAGAAAATTGTATAGTGTATGATTCTAGCAACAAATTGAGAGCTACTCTTAAACAGAAGGTGGATTCTTGTCATGGTTTTAGGCTACCTGAATCAACAATGTGGATCTGAGACAGCTAGGAATGAAGGTTGCAAGTTTGAGAGATGGTTGATGAGAAGATAAAGTTCTAATCTCCTGTTATTCATATAAAACCCATAATGTGATAAATGAGGGCAGGCTGTGTATTAAAATAAAAAAAAAACCCTGAAAAAACCATGAGAAGAAAGAGAGGGGCCCAGACAACTCTCCTGTGATGGAAAGCCTTACAGGTTCCATTTGTAAGGCAGGAAATATCTGGTAGCAACTTGGGCACAAGGGGTAAGCCAGAGTATTCCTAGGACAGGACTTGAAGAACTGACTGATTTTTGATTAGAGCACACATTTTTGAGCTCTCTTTTCTTAGAAAAAGCATCTCTGAGGCCCAATTTCTTAGATGGGTCATTTGAGAGTCCATTTCTTTAAGCCTGAAATGTTCTGAGGCTACCTGGAAACATGGGGTACATATCCAATGTCTCTTTGTTGAGAATTAGATAATTTGAGACTACATTGATCAGATTGAGAAGAACTGATAGCTCCTTTATGTGAGAGCAAGAACTACAGCTTCTCCTTTTGTAGTGGGATATTTTAAGATTGCTTTGGACAATATGTGAATATTTTTGGCCTCCTGTGAGGGAGGGATCACAAAGTGGGTATCCATATTCTCATTGGAATGCGGAGTCTCTCCCTGGGCAAGAATGGCAAGGTATTACATCCTGTGCTTGACATAAAATTTGTCTTCAATTTCCTTGGCTAACAGGGTATAATGGACATTCCCTTTTGGAGCTGGTGGAGGTATGAATCCCAATAGAATGGGCAATATAACGGTAGGCTCCTGTTTGCCACTAATGTAAAATTTCCTTCTCTCTTGAACAATAGGTATATGTTCTGAGCCCTCATTAGTAAAGAAAGGGTGAATAGCATACGATTGTGATGATGAAAGTTTGAGAAACCTATTGGTATGGTCTCCTTCTGGAGAGGACTCAATGACTTCTTGATTTGGGAAATAAGTTTTCAGGGTGGCTTGGGTGTCAGAGATATTCTTCTGTCTTCTCCTGGTAGAATTGGTATATCTGGGAATCTCATGAGGAGAGGTGAAATGTCTGAGGCTTGCATGTACTCGTCTGTTCAGATGTCCTCCTTGGGAACATCTTTCAGTTTCTTATCTTTTTTGGAATTTGAAGAATATCTGTGCCACTTTTTTGATAGAGAATGTTTTTTCACTGTCATGTTCTGAATGGGAATCCTGAGTATCCCTTAGGTTTGAAGGGACATTTTTCTAATGAGGGGTCAGAGGATTTGGACAGTCTGTGGATGACATAATGAGGTGGGGAAATTCTGAGGATCCATAGACTCCTTTGTCAGTTTCAGGAATGGTGACAGAGTCCTTTTCAGTGTATTTGAGGAAGTGATGTTACTTAAGGCAGAAGAGATAGATTATGAGGGCTCATGTTCTGAAGGGAAGACATGATACCCCCTTCAGAAAATGGGGCATATTTTAAAATTCCTTGGGTAGAATTGAAATGCCTATAGCTTTTGTTGGGAAAAGGGGAGTGTTTTGGGTACTCTTCATGAGAAGGCATAGCGATAATGTCACCTTGTGCACATAGGGACAGTCCCGACAACTCATTTGAAAAGGATATACCCAGAGTGTGTTGGATAGGAGGCACTGGACTACTTGGGAATGTTCTAGAGATTCCTGGTGAGATGTTGGTGTTGCCTGAAACTCTTCTTCACATACCAAAGATCCCAGCACTCCTTCATTAGGTTTCAAAAGCACCAGAGCTCCTGGAATATATGGCAAAGATGTTGAGGTCCAAGACTAGAATATAAAATTTTAAAAATGGTCTGGGTACATGGCAGATGTTATTCTGCCTCTGGATTAAGTGATGAAAATGGTGAAAGTCTGAGAGAATCCTTTACAACTGAAAGTCTTGGGTGACTGGTGGCACTTCTACACTCTTTTGCATATATGGCAAGGTTCCTAATATGCCCTGGACATATTCAGAAAGGCCAAGATATTCGGGATGAGAGGTTGTATTTTCTAAAGCCTCTTTTTCCAAACAGAGACCTGGATTCACTTGATATGACAAGGAAATATCTGGATGCAGAGGATAGATAACCTAGGGTCCTCTGGGGAGATTACAGAGGCTCTACGAAGCCTTGTGCAGTTGCAGAAAAGATCTCAGATATCCTTGGTCAGATTTCAAACTTCTTACCATGTTTTGAGCACTGTGGGTACATCTCTGACACACTGGGTTAGATGGTGAGTCTGCTACTGTACAGTGTTTAGAGGTTGATTGTGTTCCTTTACCTTGTGAATGTAAGGAAGGATTTGAAGGCCTTTGGGCAGTTGTACAATGTCTTGTAGACCATTGTGTACATGAAGACAAACCTAAAGACCCCTGTCCAGATAGGCAGACATTCACAGATCCATGAGCAGAATCAGAAGATTCTTGAGACCATTTATCGGAGGAGGAATGACACAGATGACTATGAGGACATTTGGAACACTGTGAGGTTTTCATTGCTGCCTGAGATGAGGTAAAATGTGACAGAATCTTCTGGGCTGACTGTAAAGGTGCTAGATACTCTTTGTTAGATTGGAAAGCTTCTGCACCTCCTGGGATAGAAGATGGCTTTCTAGTAGGTTTTGGAGGTGATGGTGGCAAAGATTCTAGAGTCACTGAATCATATTGAGAAGATACTACATCCTCCCTCACTTCTGTCAAATTGTCTACAGTACTCTGTGATTCTTTGTATCTTCCTGATATTCCTGTGGCATTTGGTGAATTTTCTACAATTGATTGGCTGTGGAAAAAAAGAAGGTTGCACAGGCAAAGTTCCCTCTTTGGCCCTGTAAATTTCTTTGGGCTTTTGAAAAGATGGTGGCAAACCTCCTAGAACCCATGAAGTAGGTATACATTGCTGGTCACCTCTGGTACACATAGTGAGTTTGGTAGATCTTCTGGTGAATAAGAAATGAGTTCTAGAGATTTCTGGCAATGTATGAAGGGCCCAGTGTCCCTTAAGAAAAATAGGGATCTTTGTGCAGCATGTTGAGAAGATGTACAAAAATATCGGCTAGCTCCTTGGCAAGAAGTTGAAGGTTGAAATATCTTTTGAGCAGATGACACAGTATGTACAGCCCCTTGTTTAGAATTGGACAGTTTTAGAGACCCTTGGGCAGAATGAGAATGTCCAAAACCTCTTGGAGAGATGAAAATAGCCTAGAGTCAATTGTAAAGATAAATAAATTTCCAGAGGCCCTTGATCTAATGGCAAAGATTCTGGGAATACCTGATAATTTTGGGTAGAACCCAAAGACCCTGTAATTGTTGGAAAAATATCCAATGTCTGCTTTGTATATCTGGATGGATCTACTGTGACTTGTGCAAATAATGAATGTCGCTCAGTTCCCTGCCCAGATGGTGACAATCCTAGAGTTACATGCTTAAATGTAGTCTCATTCAGAGACCCTTTTGCTGATATACAAGGTCCCACACTACTGTATTCAGAGGATGTGGTCTCTTGTTGTGAAGAAATACACAGACATTCATTTGAATGTGATGATATTAAAGCTTCTGGAGATCCTAAATCAGATTGAGAAGATTGCACATCTTCCCCCACAAATGGCAAATGTTCCCAGTAACTCTGTGTGTGTGTATTTAGTCCCGAATCCCCAGTGGAATGTAGTCAATGCTCTCCATTCCTTTGGATGAATGACAAAGAACTTTGAACAGACAATGTTCTTTTTGGAGCTGTGAAGTTATTCTTGTGCCCTTTTGAAAGCATCAAATGTCCTACAGCCCCTGGAGTAGATAATAGTTGTGCCTGACCACCTGGTGTTGATGAGGAGTATTCTGGATACCTTGGTGAAGACACAAAGGTTCCCAGATTTTCCTGGATATATAGGAAATATCTAGTAGTCTTTGGTGAAAATGATGAGCATGGTACAGTTTGTTGAGCAGATGGAGAAAATTTGAGAGACCTCTGGGAATGAGTTGGATGTTTCACAGTCTTTGAAATAAGTGACACAGATCCTGAGGGTTCTTGATTGGATTCTGATAGTTTCTGTGTCCCTTGGGCAGATAGGTAAGGTCCCAGAACACCTTGTGCAGATGTCAAAGATTCTAAGGTAAGTTCTGCAGGCAAAAAGAGTCCCAGAGGAACATGGGAAGATGAAAAAAGTTCTAGTTCCTTCTTCTAACTTTCTTCATTACCTAGAGTATCTGAGCTAGGAAGCAAAAGTTCTTCAACTCCCTGTGCAGTTATAAGCTGCCCCAAATTGGTTTGTGTACAAAGGGTAGCTTGTCCACGAACCTGAATAAATAGTGAGGGCAATGCAGAAAATTTTGCTTATGCATTCCGTTCAATGGTTGCTTGTGCATAGGGGATACTTGTCACAGGTTTCTTCAAAGTAGGTGGAGGGTTTGGGTATGTTGGTAAGGATAAGCCATGCTTTTTTGGGCCATGCAACAATGTAGTCCTCGACACACATGGTGGCATTACCAAAGAACCTGAGAAAGATGATAAATGTATATGAGTACACTGCGCAGACTCAGAGGTACCCTGATTCTTCAGTGCAGATGATGGCTGGAAAGACTCTTGTGTGCATGCTGAATGACTTAGAGTTATCCTGGCAGATATGCAAAGTTTTGTACATAGAAAATAAGCTAAATCCTTTGCGATTTCTCAAGAAGTTTCCTGAGATCCACTGTCATAGTGTGAATATCCTGTATGCCCTGTGGGAGTTGGAAAAGTGTCTGCAGTTTCTTGGACTGACAGAGAAATATCCTGAGATTATGCCTTCTGTGATGAGTGCCCTACTTTATTTTGGAAAGATGCTGAATGTTCTTGAAACTATGGGGTAGATGGGGAAGTACCCACAGTACCCTGGATAGGCCTGGAATGATTTATAGGCCTTTGATTTCATCTCACTGTTGTCAGTGTACTTGAGGTAGTTTGTAGAGTTTTATGATCATGTGGTACAGATGATGTATGTTTCATACTCCCTTGAGAAGTTGACACATATATTTTCTTTTTTTGTTGTTGTTGTTCTTTACTTTCTTTGGTAAGTGAAGAAGTAGCTGGTTCAAATGACAAATTTTCTAAAGTCTTAGTTTTAGATTTATGCATTATCATACTCCCTTTATAAGGCAAATGACCTTTAGTCCCTTGGAGAGATGGAAAAGGTATCCTGAGATTCTATCATGTATGACGATTTCCCTAATTTATTTTGGAAATATGTTGAATGTCCTTGAAACCCTGAGTTAGATGGCAAAGAATCCACAGTATCCTCGACAGACATAAAGTTTTCAAGAGGCCTTTTCTTACACCTTACATTTGTTAGAGTCCCTGATGTAATTTGGGGAACTTTATTAGCATGTGGTACAGATGAAGAAGGTTTGACACTCACTTGGGAAGATAAGGTTCATTTAGTTTCCTGCATAGATGAAGAAGATCTTTGTTCAGGTAGTAAATTTTCTGGAGTACAAGTTCCATATTTGTGAAGGCTTGTGGAAGCTTGATGAGATAGAGCAAGTTTCTTAGCCTCTTGTTTAGATGGCAATATTTGGGCCTTCCTATGAACATGTTAGGAAGATGCTAAAACACCTGTATTATATAGAGATGGTTCTACAGGTCCTTGTAGTGATAGAGACTGTCTCAAATTTTCTTTTTCAGATTTATTTTTTGTACCTTTCACTTGGGCAGATACCAAAGGCTCTTGGTTCCCTTGTACCTGTGGTGATATATGAAGAGTCCTTTGCAAAGAAAAATCCCCAAGTGTAGATTGCAAAATATGCACATTCGGAATAGAAGGTGTGTAAAGGTTTAGTGGCCCTCGGGTATTAACCAAAGTTTCTAAGACCTGAGAAGTAAATGGATGTCTCTGTGAATTTTGTGCAGAGAGTGAGTCTTTTACATCCTCCGTTTTACATAAAGAAGACTCTTGGGATCCTTGGCAAGAAGGAGAAGATACAAAACTCTCTGAAGCAAGAGCAGGTATAGAAATTCTCACAGGATCAGGACCAGAATGCTTTGACTTGTAAAATCTGAGAATTTTTTCAAATGCACTAGAGATCCCTGAGCATGTGAATATGTCCCCATATACACACCCTCTGGTTGCAATGGTCCTTTCGTTCCCTGGGAAGTCAGGGGATGTGCCATATCACCTAGACAAGGCAGAGAGTATCTTATAGTTCCCTGTGCAGATGTGGATTGTTCAAGAGTTTGTTGTGCAGATAGGGATTGTCTCACTGGCACTTGGTCATAAGACAAACCTGCTACACTTCCTTCTGAGAATGAGGGAGTTCCCAGTTGCCACTGGGTAGATGGCATTTCATTTAGGGGGTCCCATGAACCGTACTGAGATAAATCTCAACCTCCTGAAGTAGGTGTCACATTTGATAGAGTCTCATGAAAAGATGGAAAAAGGCTTAGAGGCTTTGGGGCCACTGGTATGAATCCAGGAGTGACGGTGGCAGAAAGGGTAATTAACATATGTTCTGGACTAGGTGCAATAGGTTTGAGGTTCTTTTGTGTAGATTGGTAGGTTCCCATTTTAGTTGGGAGAGAAAATAAGGGTGCAAGAGTTCCTTGGGTCGTTGGTGAAGCAGCAGTATTACTCTTGGTTTTTGGGGAAAGATCCAGAGTCCTTGGTGAAGACATTAAAGGTCTTGTAAACCCAGGTGAGGATAAAGAAATTTCCATAGGCATCTGAGCTAGAGAGACATATCCTAAAACCCTTTGTGCTGGTGAGGAATAGTTCAGATCTCCAGCGATGTGGGGAAAATATCCTTCAAAACTTAATGAGGTTGGAAAAGATTTCTGAACACTTTTAGCATACAGCAAAGTTTCTTTTGTTCCCTGGGCACACAGAACTCCAAGGGAAGATGCTGCAGCTCCTAAAGACATTTGGATAGTAGGTAAAGTTTCTAGGTATCCCTGCCTACATTTTGATGGTGAAAGAGATCTTAGGGTAGATGGGAAATGTTCGCCAGCTCTTTGCTTGAGTTAGAAAGACTATTAGATTCTTTAAATGAAATGAGAGTTTTCAGATGTGTTTGGGCTAATGGCAATACTTCTAGATTATATTTTTTATATGTGGACTTTCCCTTAGTCTCATTGTAATATAGAAGAGGTTGTGTAGTCCTGAAGTTTGATTTGCAAAGTAACAATTCTCTTTGAGTACAGGTAATATATTCTGGAGCACTTGAGAGACATGAAGAAAGTCCCTCGTATTCTGGGGCAGATGGTGAACATACTAGTGATTTATCGTTAGAGACAGAAAGCCCTTGAGACTTTTGGAAAGTAATAGAATGTCTAGTATGTCCCTTGGTAGTTTGACAACTTTCCGTAGTACATTGGTCATTTGTAAAATATTCCAAGGTATTTTGTACAGATATAGAAGGTGTAGGACTTACCTGATGAGTAGATGTAACTTTTGATGGTTCTTTGGTAGCATGAGATGATACAAGCCCCACTTTTACAGAAGTTCCAAAGTCTTCTTTATCAGAAGGAGAAACATTTAACTTGTGTTTTCTAGAAACTGAATGCCTGGGGATGTCTTTGGTAGATGGGAAATGTCTACTTTTCCCCCCAAAAGTAAGCATGTAAACAAAACTCTGTTGGGGTAGATGAAGATAACTGTAAAGTACCCTGTTCAAATATGGTATATCCTATGGCCTCTTAGTCTGAAAGGGAAGATCTTAATGTGTTCAATGTACCTGTATATATGTTGAACTTTTTTTTCAATTGGAAGGGAAGATAGTAAAGCTACCTGTGTAGTTGTGGTCTCTCCTTGAGTACTACAGGCATAAGTGAGAGGTCTAACAACCTCAGGAGAAGTTAGGGAAGTTTCTAGGCCTCATTGTTTGCTTGTGGATGCTCCAGGAAAACTTTCTCTAGGAGGAGAAGGTGATAACACCTTTTGTACAGAAGTGGCAAGTTTCATAGCCAGCTTGATGGGTAAAACATTTTCCAGAGCCCCTTCAGAAAATGAGGTAGAATTCAGAGGCTTTGGTGTATTTGGAAGATGTTCTGGAGATATTTGTGGGTCTGGGGAATGACCAAAAGCCCTATGTATAGATGCAAAAGGGTTTGTACCATCTTCTGTAGATGGTGTAGGCAGTTGATTCCCTTTAGGAAATAGGGAAGTTCCCATAGCCTCCTGTGAAGTTTGAGGAGGTATTAAGTATTCTTGTGTACAGGGAGAATGCAAAAAATCCCACCTATTAGCTGTACAGGATGCTACAGACTCTTGTGTGTACATGTCAAGTGTCTTAGCCCCTCCCTCACATACAATTGGATCCAGAAACTTTGGAAGGGTTGGAATATATCCTAGATCACCTTCTGAAGATGTTTCAGATCCATGAGTCTTTTCTAAACATGGACCTGTGGCTACAATTCCTTTTGTAGAATAATACTGTCCTACAGTCTCTTTAAGAAATAGGGAAACAGATGAAGATTTTGGAAATCCTATCATCTGTGATGTACATGTGGGAATTTTTACATTCTCTCCAAGGTTTTCATAATGTCCTAATATCCCTTTGGGAGGCAAGGAATGGTGTATCATTTCAGAGTACTGTACAGAGCTTGCATGGCTCACTGGTAATGATTGGGCACAACCATGGCTATTTTGGGTCTGATGACAAGTCAAGAGGGCCCTTTTGGCTGGTAGGGGATATTTGAATAAATCTTTGTACTTTTTGGACTTTTTGAAGGCTCGTTTAGAGAGAGTATATTTCATTCTTCTTCTGTTTGAATGGACATCTTCAGATTCATTTTTCATAACAAGAGAAAGGATTAATCTCACTTTCTGTAGGATATCACTTTTGAGAACTTGTCTTTGAGTCTCTTCTGTAGAGTGGGACAATCCTAGTGCCTCTATGACTGTTTGGTAACATATCAGAGGCCCGGTGGTACATGATGAGAATGCTAGTTCAATTTGTGTATGTGCAGAAGGCACAAGATATCAATGCCTCTACTCATGAGTCTCTACTACATCTTGCATATGAGAGGAACTCTGAAGAGTCCATTTAGCTCCTTGAACTTCTGGTGTAGATGTGGAAATGTTTGTTTCTGCTAGGTCAGGTATGAGCACTCTGAGGCTCACTTGAGGGATTGTGGTTTCATTTACTACTCTTTGGACTGAAGGAGAGGATCTGTGAACATTTTTTAAAGCTAGAGTACTTGGAAAGCATCCTTGTTTGATTGGGGAAAGTCTGATATCCCCATGATCAGCAGGGTCAGATCTCAAACTCACTTTACTGAAAACAGATTGCATAGTGCATTTTGGGAGAGAGGGAACATGTTTGGCTGTTTGTGAGTGGACTTATCTCTCTTCTGTACTTTGGCAGCTCTCAAACCATTTAAACTCATATTGGAAGTGATGGTAGGACTTGATACATTTTGGGAAAATGAGAAATCACTGAACTTACGTTTGGGAGAAGGTTTGGATTCCTCTTTGTCTCATTGGGCCTGTTGTAGGTCCTCGTGAATGGAGGGTACTTGTCCAATATGCTTTGGAGAAGAGTAGGAGAGATTTGAGACATGTAGAGTAGGGGATAAAATTTTGAAACACCTTACAGAAGAGGAAACATGAAGGATTTTCTTTTCAGCAGTAGTGGGAGTTCTTTGCAATGCCTTGACAGATATAGAATGTTCCACCAAACTTTCAAATATTTTGGTGAGGTCAAGAATATCTTGGGTGATTAGGGGCAGTCCCTGAGAATCTTGTATAAAAGTGGAACATCCCAGATCCCCTTGCTTAGATAAGGAAGGGTGTAAAGAACCTTGAAAATGTGGGGGAATTACCTGTCCATGTTGTCCAGCAGAAGAATCAGCAAAAGATGGCCCAGGTACTGTATGATCTTGTTTGAATTTTCCACTGGCATCTCTAATACTGTTTTTTTTTTTTTTTTTTTTTTTTTTTTTTTTTTTTTTTTTTTTTTTTTATATGTTGCAGGCACTATGGCATTCATCTGGTGAAAAACCATAGACACTTCAAACCCAGTAGACATAGTCTAGAGGCTCATATTAGTAGCTCCACATGGACCATTCACTTTCATTGCAATGGTACACCTGGAGAATAGTTGCACAAAATGAATTTTGAAGCCTGTAGTGAAGTTGAATCTTTGAAAGGACATGTCTGAATAGCAGTTGAAATATGGCGAAAGGTGAAAGCTGAGGACATGGATAAGAAAATTATTTTACTCTCAGAAAAACTTGGTTTGCTTGTTGCACACCTTGCCAGTTTTCTTTGAGCAGTTTTTGATCTTGCTGGATGAAAGGCAATTATTTGGGTATTATCTTTGATTTTTTTGTCCAAGACTTCTGTTTTACCTTTGGCTACAACAGCCTATAATCATCATTCAGAAGCATGGGGGCACTTTTCTATCATCTAATTATTTTCCTGTTCCTTTGCCTCAGTGCTTTGGAACATGTTCTTATTAACTGGAGTTCCCTAATGTTCATATCCTCATTTATTTGTGTAACTACAATTTATCTCAGTAATTTCACTTTTCTAAGAGCCTACTTCAGGGAAAAACATTCCTTTCCTGTGATCTAAGTTAAATTATATTCTTGGTTAATTCTATATTCACTATGCTTATCCCTATACTAGTTAATACATATCATAACTTTTTCTTCAATTATGTGAATTACCTGTCTTTTGAGATCTTTGAAAATATTGAATTTTCTTCCCAGAATTATCCCACTAGGCATGAAGATCATGCTTCAGGATTAAGTGGATAGGAATCATGGCTATTAGTTCAGATAATATACACCTTTGGGTATTACCTTGACAAGTGTAATGCCACCACAAAATAGTGTTCCCAGTTTGAGTTACACTGACTATGTTTATTTCAGATAATGTATCCAGGTAAACTTAGTAGTTTTTTATCAATTTACAAATGACAGCTTTATGAAATCGCTGAAGATGATTGCTTGGTTTATGATAGGCTAAGATTACTGTGAGTCACTCTACATATTTGGGAATTTTTCCTAAATAACATCATTATTAAAAATAACATTATAAATATAATATAAAAATTTAATACAAATTAAATAACATGTATTAATATTATACTTAATAAAGAAAATTACTGAATAGTATATTTTGTATCATAACTCAGTAATTAATATTCTTTTTCCATGCTTTTGAATATTATTTCTTCATTTTCTTTGTTAGGTTACAAGGAAATATGTTTCATTAGAGCACTTCCAGACATATGCTTTTATTGATTTATCCTCCTTCATTGTGCAGTGGATTTGTTCATTGTTGTCTAGTTGATTATCAATTTTATTCACTTCCAAAAACAAACAACTAGAAGACCAGGAAATTCAGAAGTTCAAGCCTTGTTGACAAACAATTAGTAGCTTTATACATTTCAGATGTGAGAAGCTTGAGACTGGAAATCATTTAAACAAATGCTGATTGTGATAGCTAATAGTGCCTTTGATTTTTGTCCTTCCAGTATTGGATCTCTCTAGATGATCTCCAAGTAGTTTCCTACTCTTTCTCTGGACAGCTTTCTGAGAATAAGAGGACACTCTCTCAAGGATGTCTGCTTTAGATTTTCCTTCCTGTTAAGCTTCTAAAAAGTCCTCTTCCTCCTCCTCCTCCTCCTCCTCCTCCTCCTCCTCCTCCTCCTCCTCCTCCTCCACCTCCTCCTCCTCCTCTTCCTCATTTCTCTCTCTCTCTCTCTCTCTCTCTCTCTCTCTCTCTCTCTCTCTCTCTCTCTCTCTCTGTCTCTGTGTTTCTTTCTGTTTCTCTCTTTTCTCCTCTCTCTCTGTGTCTGTCTCTGTCTGTCTCTGTCTCTCTCTTCTCTCTCTTTCTCTGTTTGTGTGTGTTTTTGTATGGGTAGGAAGGTGAAGATGAGTTTTGGTTGTTGTTAATTTTCTCTTCCCCCACAACATTAAGCTGGCTGGGAACCCCCAACTCTTCTGATGGGCTACCTCCGGCCTTTGTTCCTGGAACAATAAGGCGTCACCTTAACTACCAGCACTGCCCCAAAAGGTTTCACCTGACACCCAACAGAGACCTCGCCAGTCTGAAGGCAGGCGACCCACTGAGATCTGGAACCAAAGAAGACTCACAGCCCTGCCTTTGATGTGACCGGCTTCTGGGAGGGTTGGCTGATTCCCCCAAGTCTATATAACTTGTCATTAAAAATATTAAAGTCAGTCTTGACCGGATTACACCGCCTTAACTCACATCTCTCTCGCCTTAACCTCAAAATTCTCTTGCAGGCAACCCAGTTCACATGTAGCCGCAGGCGGTCTACATATTGGCGCCAGAACGTGGGCAGACCTGGTATGGGAGAATTTCCTGAGGTAACCCTATCGAGCGAAGCTTCGCAGAAAAGGTGAAAATGAAATGGTATCTGCACGGTAAGCAATATAGAGGTCAAATGCCAGCACTAGTGTAAAATTTTATTCTATTGTTGTGAGTGCAGAGGAATACGGGTTTTGCAAGCAAAACTGTGCTGACCCGGCACAGTGGCCACTTGGGTTGAAAGATAGGGAAATATGGGACAGGAAAGTTCGCGTGAAATTTGCGCCTGCAACATTCAAGAGTTGCTTCAGGCGAAAGGGATAGGGTTTGAAGAAGAAAGATTGGAGGATTTCTTGGACCAGATATATTCTTGCTGTCCTTGGTTCCAAGAAAAACAAACGTTAAATGAGAGAACTTGGGAAATAATTGGTAATTCGCTAAAGGCAGCCAAGGCAGATAATATTACTCTCTGCCTCTGGACTCTTATAAAGGATATTATAGATGAAGGAGGTTTGGAAGAATTAGATATTATTCAGGAAATTGAGGAATCTCAAGAAGAAAGCCGGCCAGAGAGGACCCCTGCAAGGGAGAACACTCAACATCCTAAGTCACATAAACGCAGGGACAGTGCTGATGAGCCAATTGTAAAAAAGACAGCTCATCCCAAGAATATAGCAACTGAATCTCATGGAGAAGAATGCCCCACTACCACGCCATCTGCTCCTCCTATGACCTTGATGGTAGGAGACGAGATCCAGAAAGGCATGCAGTTACAAAAGTTGGAGTTTGAAATTAAATTGCAGAAATTGACTAATGAATTACAGGAGCTAAAAAGGGTGTCTAATACTAGAGAGAACAATAATAATTCTGAGACCCGCCAATCGTCATTAGAAAGAGTTATAAGCCAGGCTCGCAGAGAGGGGCAGGATAGGTCAGAAATCTTAGCTTTTCCAGTCCTTGAGATTGAAGACCAGGACAATGTGATTAGACAATATCAGACTTTGGAATTTAAAGTGATAAAAGAATTAAAGCTAGCCATAGCCCAGTACGGCCTGACAGCTCCTTTTACACAGGTGTGATTGGATACTGTGATAGAGTCGAATTTAACTCCACAGGATTGGAGAACACTGTGTAAGGCCACGTTGTCGGGGGGGGGGGGGAGAGATTTCTTGCTTTGGTGTTCTGAATGGCGTGAGGCTAGCAAAAGAACTGCCACCATTAATACTCAGGCAGGCCATCCAAATAGGAATGCTGATATGTTACTGGGAGAAGGTGTATATGAAGGAAATACTAACCAGATGGGGTTTCCCATCGCAGTGTATGCACAGATTGCGGTGGCTGCCCACCGTGCTTGGAATCTTTTACCATCAAGGGGAGATCCTAGTGGGAATCTAACAAGTGTCAAACAGGCTCCTGATGAACTTTTTCAGGATTTCGTGGATAGATTGCTAAAAACAGCTAATAGAATTTTCGGAAATTCTCAGGCAGAAAATCCGCTGGTTACCCAACTAGCCTACGAGAATGCCAATGCGGCCTGCCGGGAGGCGATTAGACCTCATAGGGGGAAGACACACTTGGCTGGTTACATTCGTCTTTGTTCTGAAATCGGTCCCTCGTATAATCAGGGTTTAGCAATGGCTGCAGCATTGCAGAGAACCACCATTCAGGGAATTCTTTCGCAGAGACGATTAAATAGAAGGTGTTTTAAATGTGGCAGTCTGGGTCATTTTAAAAGTGATTGCCCTGATAACAGGACTACTATAAACGGGCAATCAGGTTGCTCACCAGGAACATGCCCTAAGTGTAGAAAAGGAAATCATTGGGTGAAGGGATGCAAGTCCAAAACTAATATTCAAGGCAGACCCGTGTCGGGAAACGGGAGGAGGGGCCCGCCCCAGGCTCTGATTCATCCAGGACAGACAGTCTGTGGGGCAATGCAGCTGCTGCCGAGCCAAGGAAATCTATCTTTGAACTTGCCAGAGCTACACCAGGAAGCACAGGATTGGACCTCTGCTGTATATTCCATGCCTTATTAGCCCCAGAAATGGGCGTTCAGGTCCTGCCTACGGGAGTTTTTGGGCCATTACCTGAAGGAACTTGGGGATTATTGTTAGGGCTAAGCAGTTCTACTGTCAAGGGACTGCAAATTTATACAGGTGTCATAGACAGTGACTATGAGGGAGAAATAAAAATTATGGCTGCTTCCCCTCATGGTGTCATAACTATACCTGCTAATCAAAGAATTGTTCAGATCGTTTTGGTTCCTTTACATCCACTGCCTTCCAAATTCATTAAAGATAAAAGAGAAAAGGAGGGCTTTGGCTCCTCCAGAGTGTATTGGGTTCAATCTATCACCAATAAAAGACCTAACCTTAAATTGATTATTGAAGGAAAGAGTTTTGAAGGATTAATAGATGCGGGAGCTGATGTTACAATTATTAAAGGACAGGATTGGCCGTGTAGCTGGCCACTGATGGAGACTCTTACGCATCTCCAAGGCATCGGATATGCAAATAATCCTAAACAGAGCGCAAGACTTCTAACTTGGAAAGAAACAGAGGGAAATTCAGGGCAAATTCGGTCTTTTGTTATGCAAAACTTGCCTACTACCCTTTGGGGTAGAGACCTTCTATCACAGATGAATTTAATTATGTGTAGTCCAAATGAAATTGCCTCTAAGCAAAAGACAGCTCCGGAATCCTTACCTGCTCAGGGGTTTGGGAATGAAGAGCAAGGCACTAGAAAGTTTAAAAACCCCCAGCCAAACCCTAACACTAGAAGTCTGGGGCATTTTCGGTAATGGCCACTATCTTGCCTGCATCCCACGCCGATAAAATTCAATGGCTTAGTGATAATCCTGTGTGGGTTGATCAGTGGTCTTTATCTAAGGAGAAATTGGAAGCCGCCTCTTTGCTAGTGCAGGAACAATTGAAGGCGGGACATTTAATAGAGTCATTATCTCTATGGAACACGCCAATATTTGTTATTTAAAAAAAAAATCCAGCAAATGGAGAGTGTTACAGGATTTAAGAAAAGTAAATGAAACAATGTTGCCCATGGGAACTTTGCAAGCCGGCCTTCCATCCCCCGTGGCTATCCCGAAAGGGTTTCATAAAATAGTCATAGATTTAAAAGATTGTTTCTTTACTATTCCATTGCACCATGAGGACTGCAAAAGATTCGCGTTCAGCGTTCCTTCTATTAACTTCATAGAGCCTATGAAGAGATATAAGTGGACAGTACTTCCTCGGGGCATGACTAATAGCCCGGCATTATGCCAGAAATTTGTAGCACAGGCTATTCAGCCTGTGAGACAGAAATGGCCAGATATTTACTTTATCCATTTCACAGATGATTCTCTAATTGCAGGAAAAAATCCTCAGACCTTGCTTTTATGTTTTAAAGATTTACAGCAGGCTTTGGTCGCTAAAGGATTGCAAATAGCACCAGAGAAAGTTCAGACCCAGGAGCCGTATAATTATCTGGGTTTTAAACTTACAGACCAGGCAAACTTTTCCCAGAAGATAATTATCCGCAGGGACAATTTGAAAACTTTAAATGATTTTCAGAAGTTATTGGGTTACATTAACTGGCTTCGACCGTATTTAAAACTTACAACAGGAGAATTGCAACCTTTATTTGATATTCTTAAAGGGAATGCTGACCCGACATCTCCTAGGTTATTAACTTCAGAAGGACTTTTGGCTTTACAGACAGTGGAGAAAGCTATTGAAAATCAATTTGTTACCTATATAGATTATTCTTTAATTTTGCATCTGCTAATTCTTAATACGACACACTCGCCTACAGGTTTATTATGCCAAAAGGCTCCTCTGATGTGGATTCATTTGAGGGTGTATTTAAGGCGTAATATTTTGCCATATTTTGAGGCGGTGGCCCAAGTAATTATGCTTGGTAGAAAGCAGGCGCTAACTTATTTTGGCAAAGAACCAGATGTTATTATACAACCTTACAGTGTAGATCAGGATGATTGGTTAAAACAGCATAGCACAGATTGGTTGCTAGCTCAAATAGGCTTTGAAGGGTGTATAGATAACCATTATCCTCAAGACAAATTGATAAAGTTTTTAAATATGCATGAGGTTGTATTTCCTAAAATGACATCTCTACAGCCGTTGCATAATGCCCTCCTAATTTTCACAGACGGCTCGTCCAAAGGAAGAGCCAGATATCGTATTAATAATCAGCAGGTGGTCGTAGAGACTCCTGGGCTGTCTGCTCAGTTATCAGAGCTAACAGCGGTGTTGTGTGTCTTTCAGTCTGTAAATAGTACGTTTAATCTTTTTACTGACAGTGTTTATGTTGCATTTTCTATACCACAATTAGAAACCTGTGCACGTTTAATTTTAATACGCCAGCTGGATCCTTGCTTTCACAATAGCAAAGTATCATTCTTGCTAGGAAAAATCCCTTTTATATCGGTCACATCCAAGCCCACTCAGTCCTTCCTGGACCTCTGGCTCAGGGTAATGAGTGCATTGACAAAGCGCTTATAAGTCAAGCTTTGGCACTTATACCCGTGGAATTGGCAAAACGTGATCATGATAAATTTCATCTTTCTAGTCATACGTTGAGACTCTGTCATAAGATCACTAAGGAGCAAGGAAGAATGATTGTAAAACAATGCCCTAATTGTCTCACTTTAGCACCAGTGCCCCATTTAGGAGTTAATCCACATAGTCTTATGCCCAATCAAATTTGGCAAATGGATGTAACTCACTATGCAGAATTTGGGAAATTAACATTTTTGCATTGATACGTGCTCGGGACTCATTTTTGCCTCCCTGCATACGGGAGAAGCCTCTAAAAATGCAATTGATCATTGTTTACAAGCCTTTAATAACATGGGATTACCCAAAGTCATTAAGACAGACAATGGACCAGCCTACACTGGTAAGAACTTTATCTCTTTTTGCAAGGAATTTATTATAAAACTTAAAACTGGAATTCCTTATAATCCAATGGGGCAAGGAATCATGGAGCATGCTCACCGCACCCTTAAAAACTGGCTTCTTAAAACTAAGAAGGGGAATCTATATCCTCCTAGGTCCCCTAAATCACATCTTGCCTTTGTTTTATTTGTTTTAAATTTTCTCCATACGGATGCTAAAGGTCAGGCTGCAGCAGACCGACACTGGGACCAAGCTACTTCCAATTCCTAGGCCATGGTTAAATGGTGGGACCTTTTAAATAATTCATGGAATGGCATGGACTCGGTTTTAATCTGGGGGAGGGGGTCCGTCTGCATTATCTCTCAGGAAGAAGACGGTGAGCGTTGACTACCAGAGAGGTTGGTAAGACAGGTAAACACCCCCTAAACTGTTGGTAAGTATAATTAATTCAAAAGTCCCTTTCCAAGCCACTTCCCACTCACTTGGGAAAGTAAGGTTCCTTTGTGTTCTTGCAAATTAAGTTGAAAGCCAGGCTTCTGGCCTGAGGACACTGAATTTCAATTAAACTAAACGTTTGGGCTTTCCGATACTAACCAAACAGGTTTTTCTCTTAATTTCCTTTTATATTTCAAGCATATAATACTCAGAAGATAAACTCCTTCAGCAATGGCTCCCAGGTTGAGGATGGGTGTTTATTATAGCCAGCCAGCGCTTATTAGCAGAGCATTTACTCTGCCAGTGGATCCCTCAGAAAGGAGGCTGCATAGTATTCAGAACTATGCATGTTTGTTAATATAACAAACATTGGCATCAGTTGAAGTGCGAGGCGAGGCACTGCAGGGGAAAAGGAAAAAAAATCCTGTCTCCGAATTTCCCCGAAAAGCACGCCCAGCTGCACGGGTGTTGACATTGAAAGACAGTCCTTAAATTAAAAAGGCAGTCTATTTCCCCCGCCCCCCGAAAAAGATGTCCTTAACGTTTAAGGGGGTTGGGCCTCTACTTTCACTCACTGGTTAAAAGCCCGTCATCCATTGGATGAACTTACTTGTATCCACTGAGTTGTTAAAAATAAATAATTAAGGGGGAATTGTCTCTTCCCCCACAACATTAAACTGGCTGGCAACCCCCAACTCTTCCGATGGGCTACCTCCGGCCTTTTTTCCTGGAACAATAAGGTGTCACCTTAACTACCAACACTGCCCCAAGGCGGTTTCACCTGACACCTAACAGAGACCTCGCCAGTCTGAAGGCAGGTGACCCGCTGAGATCTGGAACCAAAGAAGACTCACAGCCCTGCCTTTGATGTAACAGGCTTCTGGGAGGGGTGGCTGATTCCCCCAAGACTATATAACTTGTCATTAAAAATATTAAAGTCAGTCTTGACCGGATTACACCGCCTTGACTCACATCTCTCTCACCTTAACCTCAAAATTCTCTTGCAGGCAACCCAGTTGACATGTAGCCACAGGCGGTCTACAGTTAATGGGATGTATGTATAATGAGTTGTCATATATGTAGGTGATCATATGTACAGGTATATTAGCATGTGTGTGCATGTACACACCACATGTTTATGTTGGTTGTCTTTGATAAATGTATGCTTTATATACTGAAGCACGGTTTGGCTTCTCTAGCTACTCACCTTGTACCTGGGATTACCAGTCTCCAAATTTCTAGAGTATAGATATGCAGGCACACTGCATTACATCTGGCTTCCCGGGTACCTGAGATATGAACTCTTGTCCTCCCATTTGTGTTTCAAGTGCTGCATCCACACAACTATTTCCCAGCCTCTATAATTTTAGAAAAGGTTATTAGGAATTGGCTTTTATTTTCTTTATTTCTTTCTCAACAAGCACATTGTTCGCATATATAAAAGGTGTTGATAATTTGCAAATTTTACTTAATTGTTTTTAAATTTATTTACATTTTCAAGGTTTTTTCCTTTACCCAGTTTCCTCCCTCCCAGATACTCATTCCCTTCTATATCTCTCTGCTTCTATAAGTGTGTTCCTCCATCTACCACATGCTGAGCCTCCCCATCCTTGACTCCCCTACTCTGTGACATTTATCAAACCTTCATAGGACAAGGGACTTTTCCTCTCTTTGATTCCTGGCAAGGACATCCTCAGTTACATTTATAGCCAAAGCAATGAGAACTCCTTGGTTGGTGGCTTAGTCTCTGGGGGAAGGTGATTTGGTTGATGTTGTTGTTCATCCTTTGGGATTGAAAACCCCTTCTGCCCCTACAGTCCTTTCTCTAACTTCTCCATTGAGGACCCCCATTCTCAATGCAATGATTGGCTGTGAGAATCTGCCTCTGTATTTTAAGGCTCTGGCAGAACCTCTCAGGAGACAGCTATATATGGCTCCTTTCAGCAAGCAATTCTTAGCATCCACAATAAGGTGAGGATTTGGTGACTCTATCTTGGATGAATCCCAAGATGAGTGAGTCAGTCTCTGGATCGCTTTTCCTTCAGTCTCTGTCATGCACTTTGTCTACATATTTGCTCCAGTAATTATTTTCTTCTCCTTTCTAAGAAGGCCTGAATCACCCACACTTTGGTCTTCTTTCTTTAGCTACATGTGACCTGTAAATTGTATCGAGGGTATTGAGCTATTATCCACTTATCAGTAAGTTCATACAATACGTGTTCTGCTGTGCTTTGATTACCTTACTCAGTATGATATTTTCTAGTTTCATCCAATTGGCTAAGAATTGATGAATTCATTGTTTTTAATAGCTGAGTGATATTCCATTGTGTAAATGCACCACATTTTTTGAATTAATTTCTCTGTTTAAAGACAACTGGTTTCTTTCCTTCCTCTGCCTATTTCAAGTAAGGCTGCTTTGAACATAGTAGCATCATGTGTCCTTATCACATGTTGGAACATCTTCTGGGTATATGCCAAGGAGTGTTATAACTGGGTCCTTAGGTAATATTATTTCCAATCTTCAAAGAACCAAAAAACAAGATTGATTTGATCCAAAAGTTGTTGACTTTTAAATGTTTATTTTCTGTCAGTCCACTTTGCTGAAAGTGTTTCTATATGAGCTTTCTGCTGCAGATTTTAAGCACAGCATTACACTTTCGGGAAATATGGATCGTTTAAGTTCTTCCTATTCTATTGTTATTCCTAGTGATATGAAAACTATTGCAGTACTGTGCATATCAGTACATATGTTTTGAAAAACTAGGATTATTATATGGCCTAGCTGTATTACTTCTGGATAAATACTGAAGTGACCCTAAGTCCTACTAGTGAAACACTGCATTTTTTCGAATTCATGTTTTTGCCTGCAATATTCATAAGTGCTAAGAAAATTAGCCATTTCTTTCCTTTACTAACTTAGAAGATAAAATGTATTGTGTGTGTATATTTAGAAGTATATTTATATACTTGATGAACCATTAGTCAACTAAAAAGTTAAAATCATGGCAAATTGACGAAAAAGGATGGAAGGAGAGATTGTTATGCTGGTGAAGTAATACAGATTTGAAAAGAAGGAATTCACATAGGTTATCTCTCATGTGGACTTTAAGGTAATTGTTATATAATTTCATTAATGTCTGTGATATGATGACAGTAGTTCATTAAACTAGAGATTTATTTTATTCTCTAGCAGAAAAATAGAAAACCATTAACAGAATACACATAACATAGGAATGCATAGTAATTACTTTATTTATGCTGTGATAAACCACCATTAACAAAGCAAATGGAAGAAGGGTAGATTTCTTAGGCTTATAATTACAAAAGTATAAAATTTCATCTCAGTGCCACATCTTGGGTCCTAATCACCTGGTGCACACCTAGAACTCCAGAACTCCTCCCTCATCCAGACACATCTTGACTCCCAATAGGTCTGTCATAGCCAGTATAACAGATGAGATATCTTTTGCCCCAATACCTGGCCTAACTGGGACCCCAAGGCACCCAGTGGAGGTAGACCCTATCAGCCCTGCCGTGGTAGAGACACATTTTCTTCAGATGAGGAAGATACTATAGGAAATATTGCCAAAACAGTCAAAGAAAATACAAAGTGCAAAATGATGCTAGCCTAAAACAAACTGTAATTTCAAGACACAATGTAAAGAACAAATATAAGAATAATTGGAAGAGAAGAGAGAGAAGATTCCCAATGCAAACGACCAGGATATATTTTCAAGAAAATCATATAAGAAAGCTTTCCTAATCTAAAGTGTGGCCAAATATACAAGAAGGATGCAGAACACAAAATAATTCGATGTGAAAAAATAGTCCTCCTGAATATATTAGTCAAAATATTAAATGCACAGGATACAGAAAGAATGTAAATGTTGTAAGGGAAAAAGAACAAGTCACATTATGAAGGAAGACATTTCATAATTATACTAGATTTCTCCACATAGAATGTGTCATGAAGACCCTAATAGAACATCGATGTCAGCCCAGGTTAATATTTTGAACAAAACTCTGAATCACCATAGATGGTGAAACTAAGATATTCTATAATAAAACCAAAATTAAAAAATACATTTTCAATAATCCAGCCCCTATGGAGGAAAATAGAAGGAAAGCTCCAACATAAAATGTGAAATTACACACATGAAAAATCAAGGAATTACATCAAACTCATGTATTCTTTAATGGATCACTCTGAACTATGTGGTCTCTGTGCAGTTGCTTACAGTTTAGTATGACAATATTATTAGTAGAAACTTTGAGATGCCAGGCAGCAAGGCATCAATTGAATTATTTATGTATAGCTTGGATAGCTCTGCTCATCTAGACTACCACTTCAATTCTGGTTTCAGCAACCCAGATCTGATTGCAAATGAAACCACACCATTTTAGATAAATAGACTAAAGTCTATATCTGATTTCCTGAACAAGCTTGTACTCTTGGACTTGTAACCAGAGTGGACAACCTTGTTGAAATGGGGAAACTTGCAAGGACACATCCAACTAGGTAGAATATCTTGGGTTTCATAGGATAACACTGAAGCCTTTTTGGCCTTAAGTACAGAGTCTCTTGTATCAGGAGTGGGCTGGGTAGTGTCAGGAAGAGTAGGGCAAAAGGGAAATAAAAAAGTCTGTTTAACAAAATGAAAAATTTTCAGATTGATTTATTCAATGTTGAACTGTTAGGCAATTCCTTGTGACCAGAAACATCCCCAAACCCAAACAAATTCCATTCATTCTCAGAATAGTCATACGTTTGGAGACTTCTTTGAGGACAGGCAGCAATATTATAGTATATCTATTAGTCTGTTAGGCATTCCTTCTGTAATCTCAATTTTATTATCAGCTACATAAGAACTGGATTGAACGGTGGATATTTCACTATGTTTGACTTCAAGCATGAAGACACCATACATGAGTTTAACACTCTGGAATATATATAAGTGCAGAAGGAGGTCGGTTGTGACTTAAGAATATTTTTCTAGTCACCCAGATTAAAGGTGGAAGGATTAAACCTATCTTATTTATCCTAAAATTCATCTGATATGCCCAAATGCATATTGGGATGAATTGAGGATGCATGTAATAATGCTGCAAAGTATGAGGCAGTATTATTCAAAATATGTCTAATGTCACATTTTGAGGGGAAAAAAGTGTGTTTCATTTGGTCAGTGGCAGTGGTTAAATTACCCTTGTACAGGTGGGTAACCTCTAATGCTGCATTAGGTTTTTGTTGTTGTTGTTGTTGTGGTTTGGTTTTATGTTTTTTTGTTGTTGTTGTTTTCTCATGATCCTCTCATAAAATTAATGATAACAGGAAAATCCCCAACTTCTTTTTCCCAGTCATTCCCTCACCTCCCTTCTCGCCCTCATCAAAAATTACTCTCCTGCCTTTAAAAAAAGAGCAGTCTTCCAGTGATGTCAAGAGAACATGACATAACAAGACACAAGGAGCCTAGACATAAACCATTTATCAAAGCTAGATTAGGAAAATGGTCCCACAAACTGGCCCTTTCTGTTGTAAATCTTCACTCTCTTCTATGCCTATAATTCTTCGGTTTGGTCTTTTCACTTTTTCCTGGATGTCCTTCATATTATGGGTCAGTAGCCTTTTGCATTTTTCATTTTCTTTGACTCTTGCATTACTTCTTTCCATGGAATCTTCCCTATCTGAGATTCTCTCTTTATCTTCCATCTCTTGTATTCTGTTGTTGATGCTTGTATCCATGATTCCTGACTTCTTTCCTAAGTTTTCTATGTCCCAAGTTGTCTCCCTTTGTAATTTTTGATAGTGTTTCTATCTCCTTCCTTAGATGCTGATGACTTTGTTTATATCCTTCACTTGTTTTGATGTATTATTCATTAGTTCTTCAAGAGCATCTTGCTGATTTTGTGTGTTCTCTTGTATTTCTTTAAGGTAATTATTTATGTCCTTCTTGAAGCCATCAATGATACCCTCAAATATCATCATGACCTGTGATTTTAAATCCAAATCTTGCGTCCTGGTGATGTTGGGTGGGATGAGTCCTATTTTCTACCCACTAATGACCAACTAATGGGGAAGACTTAAACTTTCTCATAAGCTATGACAACAACTTCAGAAAGATATTATAGAGCCATGCTTTACTTCCTGAAATATTCCTATCTCCTGTATTACTGAGATTCTTGTAAATGGTTTATATATCCTCCCCTTTGTCAATGCTCATCCTAACTGTGTTGATATTCTTCAGAATGTGATTTCTGTTCTGCCATAGTCACTCAAAGGCACCATATAATTAGGGTGATCTGCAGGATCATATTCTTCTACATGCCAGTGATAAAGGTGTACTTTTCAAGGCTTAATTCTCAATAATCAGGCACTGACATTTGTCTTTTAAAGTGCTTCCCCAGGGTATAAACATAAGTCTCACCTTCTGACTACTCATATTCATACAGCAATGTGCCCTAAAATACAACAAAATATACCCACATAGAATACAAACCTACCAAATTTTGAAATTAGTATGCATTTTATACCACCAAAACTGATCAGTGTCATATTATGGAAAATAAATGTAAATGCACAAAGCCCCTGTTACTAGCCACAGCCTACCTTAAATTTGTGGCCATCTTACATGTAAGGGCAATGCCCAAAATACATCCATATGAAAAGAATGTGAATTATTGTCACATAGGCTAAAATCAAATCTCAATTTTTATGAGTTAGCTAAAGATCTAAAGGGCTAATGTCCACACTAAAAAGGGAAGTATTGTTTTACTCATCCAGTTTTTGCCATGACAATAAATGCTTTACAACAACAGACTGACTCATTGGGATCCACCATGATGGGAAAGAGTTTATGATTTTCCTATTGCAGGCCATTTTCATGAAAATATCATGATTTCAGTTTTCTTAATGCATGAATACAAGGGTCCTCTTCTTCCTCTCCTTCCTTCTTGAACATCATTAATATGTATAGCCTATTGACGGAGGGGAAGATATATATTTTCCTTCTGAGAAACCCCTTCTGTAAAAGTTATTTAAAGCCTTCTCCTTTAGAGCTTCCATCTAATCTCCTGTACAATGCCTCTCTGCATTCTACAGGACACAAGTACTCCCAAACCCAAGTAAAACCATATTCAAGTCAAGGAGCACCCCTAGAGGACTGGCTTGATCTCCCCAATACCACCACAGGCTAGATCCATGCCTTCTCTGGGAGGAAATACTAGACATGCCCCCTCTACCGAAGTCATCACAAGATATTGACTTTCTAGAAAACAAAATGTTCTCTCAAACTTTACCTTTTTCATCACTTAATCCAGAGGCAGAAGAACATCTGCCATGTTGCCAAACCACTTTTAAAATTTCAGATTCTGAGACTGAGATTTTAGAAGCTTTCCCATCTGTACCAGTAGCTCTGGGACTTTTGAAACCTAATTAATGTTCACCGGGTTGTTTAGTATCTGAAAAAAATGATCCAGAGAACACCAACATCTCCCCACGAATCTCGAGAACTTTCTCAAGTAGCCCATGCCCTCTAAACCTATAACTCTATCCAAGACACTGAGGTTACTTCCTTTTCAACTAAGTTTTCAGGACTGTCCCTTTATTCACCTGGTGACATCCCTATACCTTCTTATGAAAAATGCACAAGACACTTCCATTTTCCCACCAAAACTCTAGACTTATCAATTCTACCCAAGGGTTATTGTAATATGCCCCAATTTCTTGAGATCCCCTTGTACAAGTTTAGAATCAGAGCATAGAACCTTTGCATCTGCTTTCTATAAAGTGAATAGAAAAGTACAAACTTCAACATTTCTTCTTAGATGTAAACAGTTGAACAAACTACAAAAATAAACATAGCCAGCAACAATCATGCAAACTTTGAGGAAAATAAGTTGCTGCCTCAAATCTCCAAGAATGAACACAAACTCTAAATATACAAAACTCTGCGTAGGAATTGAAGGCTTATAGTCACTGTTGAATTCTTTCTTCACTATGTAAGGTACAAGGGACCTTTAACTTTGACAGAAGTTTATATGGTCCTCTCTCTCTGCCTGAAGATAATTCTAGCCCCATTTTTAAATAGGACCTCAGAGTTTTCATATTACATAGGACTCACATTTTCCAGTGTTAACTTACTCCTTCACACTATATTGAGCACAATGTCGGAACTCTCCTAGGACTAACATAGCCCTAGCGCTCATTTGCCAAAAGGAACCTAAAACTTGTATTTTGTCTTATATGTTCCTATTACTACCACGTGATTTAATTCTATTTTTCCTTAAATCCAGGCATATTAAAAAGATTTATACCACATATTCTACACAAATATCATCTAATATTTCCTGCCTTGCCCATAGGATTGTGGACCTATTTTCTACTTTTATTTACAAAGTGGGTTTTAGACATTAATTTTATGCTCAAGGTGCTCTGGGAATTTAAAGTGTATTGACAGGACTTTCAAAACTAATTCCTGCACAAAAGGAAGTATTTAAGACCTCCACTGTGTACACTTTAGTCTTCAGGTTTACCTGTTCAACTAATGACCCACCAAAGCGTTGCTTCATGTTGTTCCTCAAAAATACCCCTATTAACTAACTTTGATTTAAAGATATCTCTCCGATTAAGATACAATTTGCAACCAATGATATCTCACATGTCTCCCTTTTAAAATCATAGAACAGAATATAGAAAACTGAAATTGGCTCTCATTTCCTAAACCTCAAAATTGGTCATCAAATTGCACCATTACTATTTTTTATTCCAATATGTGTGCAGCTTAACACATCCTTGAGGAAATATCAATGCTTGCATAACTAATTATCTTCTTGGAAGTTTATAGTGACATTGCCTGGTCTCTCAAAGATTAAATACATGATATGCAGATGGGTAACATACTTGGAAGCTATTGAGAAAGAGTCTGAACTTCCATGCACTATACATCGTAGCTTAGAAACTTCCCCTGCAGACCATGGGTGAACTGGATATTCATTTTGTGTAAAAGAAGACCAGGGACCTCTCACGTATGAACCAAGACATTCTGGATTTCTCCTGCATTGAAGTTGGAATTACAAGTTCCCAATCTGAGCATTCCCTGTTCCCATGATATTTCTTCATACACTCCTTGATTTTTGAAGAGACCATAAGACATATCCTGGGTGAAGCTGAATATCAGTCCTTCCCTTTTCCATCAGTGCAGCCTTGTATCTTGTCCCTATGTTCAAGGGGGAATGTGAGCCCCTGTTTTTGAGAAAGGAAGCGCTCTCACATTCCTTTACTCCAAAGGTGACATTACATATGCTCTTCTAAATAATAGTGTATTGTTGATGTATCATCAAACATTCTTTTATGATTTTGAACTACCTTCAATGTATATTCTCTAAATAAGGAAGAATCAAATCTTTTATCAGGATGACAAGGGAAATATATTATTCCACTCTGGTTTGAGGTCCTAGTTCCTATGTGAAGAATTATTGACTGGATCCTAGGTTTTTCTCTTCAATCTAATCACATTGTTTTTGACCATCTATAGATATATTAAGACAAATTAAGGAGACAACCTAGCCAGGGATAGCCATCCAGGATGTTTGAAACATGCTCAGGCTGTTGGCTGAATTCTCTCAGACTGAATACAAGATGTGAAACTGCTTACAACTAAGGAAGAGTTAGAATTCGAAGAGCAGTGATAGGACCTTCCTTGACTGAACAAGGTAACAGGGACATTCATGTTTACCAGAATGTTGCATTACACTCATCTCCACTCCAAGCTTTTTCTAACCCATATCTTTGCACAACCAGATCCAGAGTTTTGTCTTTTTCATGTGGACCAGTAGTTCTTATCTCTATAAGTTACCTCAGTCCTTTTACTTCATTAAAGAGAATGCCAGATGTCCATCCTAAAACTAAGCCAACTGCAGACCATTCCCATATGCCCAAGGTGGACTAAATCACACTTTTAGTGGAAAGACCCTCAAACTTTTGGTTTTGGGGAAGTGGGACTAAGTCATTCCTCTTCTGTACATAGAGGCTAAATGTAAGACTTATGTCATTCACTCTATAGAAGAAAATCCAGTTAAAGTGCGTTCACTGTAGTAGAAAAGAGGCTATGATTTCCTCCTTCAAACACAAAGGCTATAGACATCCAGTTCCTGGCCAAGAGTATACGTCCCCTGGAACAATGATGACAGCGATCTCAACTTTGACTCCTTTGGCCACCTATGGAACATCTGTGAATCCATAGTCATAGGAACTTCAGATATACCTCCTTGCTAAAGTATTTTCAAGAATATTGTTTCATTCAAAAGACAAGTTACAGTTGACCTTAAACTCTTATTCTCTTAGTGACAATCACTGTAACCATGATTTTCAGACAAACACACTTGCCACCTCAAAGGTGGACCTCACAAATGTCTGAGTGGGGGACAGAAGTCAGAGAATACAAAGGTAAACCTGCAATCTACCTAGATGTGGTTGTCAGAAATGCAGTGTTCCCATCTCTCAGTTATGGATCGGTACAGACCAAGACAAACTTCATGGAGACACAGAGATCTGACAACAACTCTTCCATTTGGAAAAGCATGCTGATTGCTTCTTCTACTCTTCCCTATAGTATATACAATGGATTTCTAATATAATACATTCTGCTTACTGTTCCCACAACTTTACTCTTCACTGTTCTATTCAACCTCTCAAGCCCCCTACAGTTTCACTCCTTTTCTGGCACTCTTTAGAAAAATACAGACATCTAGCAGGCACCAACTAAATATGACAAAAAAAATAACAAAGAGAAATATCATCACATTAATTTGGACCAGGAAGGCCAGAGAAAGACAAAGAGTCCCAAGAGTAGGCAAAATAGTCAGAAACCCATTCATTCATATACTCAAGAATCTCATAAATATGGAAAGCTGGAAGCTATAATTTATATGCAGAGGACTTCCTAAACATTTTGTATATTTTTCTAATTATTGCCATTAATGAATAGTGTCTTTAAATAGAATAAGTTGAAATTTGTTGATATTCTATTTTGATACAGTTTTCTGTGCATTGACCCCATGATGTTTCCACTCTGGAGCCATAGAAAATGATTGGTAATACAGAAATTCACCTCAAGGTGTAGTCCCTTATGGAATGAAAGTTAAAGTATTCATGTGTGGATTGTGATGACTTATAAATTGTAGAAAACATATATCTAGATATATCACTTAAATTGGAGAGATTACTTAAAGACTTTTCTCTAATAGAAAAAAAATTTCAAAGGATTGAATTGTTTAATAATATGTTTGTGGTAATAAAAAGTTATTTTTAGGGGTTTATGTTATGTTTTATTGTTTATTTTATCATTTCAAAAGTATTAATTGTCAGTAACAATTATAAAATATACCTAAAACTGAAGAAACATGTGCTTTAAACTTTATGAAATATGGACATGATTCCTGCTGCCTCTGTCAACTATGTTGATATCACTGATCTTTTCTGTCTTCAGTAAACATGCTGACAAACAATACTCCATGTTTTCTACAGACATCTTGTTGATAACCATCATCAATGTAGTACCAAGACATCTTGAACTTGCCACAAGATAGACATGTTGATAACCTTAGTTCCTCTGACTGCTGAAGAAAATGTTGAAGTAAGCGTTATGTACTTCTAGAGTGCTCCAGTTGAAGTCTATGACTTGAATTGCAAACACAAACTAGGTCGAAATAACTGATGATTATTCACACCCACAAATCAACCGTGCTGATGTCCAAATGGAGACCTCATAATACCCATGATCCCTGTTGCCTACTGATACCCTGATGAAATCCATGGTCAATACTGCCTCCTGAAACTATATTCAGGTAAGTGTTCTACTTTGCAACAAAGAATCATATATGTGTAAATTTCAAACTTGCTTTATGTTGAAATCCAAGCACCCTGCTGGTACTGTGGACAAATAACTATGCAATCTTTAATGATGTTATTTATCCACGATTCAGCCCAATGTATGAGAAGTGTTCACCAGGCATTAACCAGTTTGATGTCATACTGAATCCTTACACTACACATTTCAGTACAAAGTCTTAACTGCTCTCTGAAACTATCGTAATGTCCCAAATATTCCATCCAATTGACATCATTTTACACCACAGGTCATTCGCACCAGACAAACATGCTATGACTAAACTCTACTGACACTTTGAAACAGTTGATGATATCAGAGATTCCAAATGACAAAGAAATATATTTACAACACCTCTATGCTGACATAGTGAGATCCAGAATCAGTGTGGTTTTGAAGAGGTTCTTGATGTCTGAGATGCCTCAGACAGAAGAGTCTATTGTAAAGGTCATTGTCATTAAGACAATATACTGAAATAAGTAAGACCTGGTGGAGTCCATTATGACTATCCTGATGGAAATCCTGGTGATGTCTGTGATTGGTGTTGCTTCTTGAGAATGTATATTATGGTCCATTCTCATGCCCACAATCATATTGAAGCAAGTATTCTTAGGTGGCACTGGAGATCAGATTGATGTCTGAGATCCTACATGTGACAACAGATTCAGTTGAT
Organism: Apodemus sylvaticus; assembly: GCF_947179515.1. Taxonomy (NCBI): domain Eukaryota; kingdom Metazoa; phylum Chordata; class Mammalia; order Rodentia; family Muridae; genus Apodemus; species Apodemus sylvaticus. The sequence goes on from NC_067496.1 coordinate 1,181,560, forward strand.
GATCCTGATGCATGCATGTAGCATCTAATGTTGAAGGTGAAATATGCTGTGATACCTGTGTTACTACATGTAAGAAGAAGCTATGTTGATGTCAGAACTGCATACTGTGTCCATAAATCATGATGGGTTCCATTTTTACTATTCTGATGGAGATCCAGGTGAAGGCAATGATTCTAAAATAAGCAATCATTGCAGCGGGAAATAAACAAAATTCCAATGCCCTCTGACCTTCATGTGGATGAAGCTTTCTGACACTATTCAGTGAACCACATTAATTTTATAGTCTCCTTGGTTTTTTGATGCTGGCCTCTAATGTTCACAGTGTAAATGAAACTGAAATTTCACATATAATTTTAAGAGTTTAAAAAAGAATAAGATACTGAGAATATTTGAAAATGAATGTGCATTTCACAATGTTTCGTATAAGAGACATCCTCTTCTTTTTTATTATACATATTCTTAATTTATATTTCAAATGATATCCCCTTTCCTGATTGTCCCCTCCCTAAAAGTCCCATAAGCTCTCTTCATCGCCCTGTTCACCAATCCACCCCTCCCACTTCCCTGTACTACTATTCCCCTACACTGCTGCACTGAGCCATTCTCATAACAGGGGCCTTTCCTTCATTCACCATGGATATCATTTGATATGAGAATTGTGTTTTGTGTATTCCAAACTCCTGGGCTCATATCCGTTTTTCAGTGAGTGAATACAATATGTGTTCTTTTGCTGTTTGGCTACTTCAGGTAGGATGATATTTTCAGGTCCACCAATTTTACTCAGTATTTCATGATTCATTCTTTTTAATATCTGAGTAGTATTCCACTGTGTAAAAGCGTCATATTTTCTGTATCAATTCCTCTCTTGAGCGACTTCTGTGTTCTGTCCTGCTTCTGTCTATTATAAATAGGACTGTTATGAACATAGATGAGCATGTGTCCTCATTACATGCTGGGGAATCCTATGAGTATATGCCCAGGAATGGTAGCACTTTCATCTAATGCTGCTGAATCAACTGGAGGCTAGCATGCAGAATGCAAATCGAACCTTTTCTTCTCTTTGTACTAAGCTCAAGGTCAAGTAGACCAAGAAACACCACATAAAACCAGACTCAATGAAACTAACAGAAAAGAAACTGGGGAAGAGCATTTAGCACATGGTCAACAGGAAAATTTTCCTGAACAGAACAATAATAGCTTATACTTTAAGATGAACAATTGACAAATTGGAGCATATAAAAGCATAAAAGTTCTATATGACAAAGGACACTGTCATTAGGACAAAATAGCAACATAGAAATTGGGAAAAGATCTTCACCAACCATACATCCACCAGAGGAAAATATAAAAAATATACAAATAAGTCATGAAGTTAGACTGCAGAGAACCTAATAACCGTATTAGAAATGGAGTATAAAGATAAACAAAGAATTCTCATCTTAGGAATATCAAATGGCCGAGATGCACCTATAGAAATGTTCAACATCCTTAGTTATCAGGGAATTGGAAATCAAAACAACCCAGAGTGTCTTGCTTTATATGGAGATCCTTGATGCATTTGGATTTGAGCTTAGTACAAGGAGACAAGGATGGATCAATTCGCATTCTTCTGCATGCTGACCTCCAGTTGAACCAGCACCATTTGTTGAAATGGCTATCTTTTTTCCATTGGATGTTTTCAGCCTCTTTGTCGAGGATCAAGTGGCCATAGGTGTGTGGGTTCATTTCTGGATCTTCAATCCTGTTCCATTGATCTTCCTGCCTGTCATTGTACCAATACCATGCAGTTTTTAACACTATTGCTCTGTAGTATTGCTTGAGGTCAGGGATACTGATTCCCCCAGACATTTGTTGCTGAGAATAGTTTTAGCTATCCTGGGTTTTTTGTTATTCCAGATGAATTTGATAATTGTTTTTTCTAACTCTGTGAAGAATTGAGTTGGGATTTTGATGGTTATTGCATTGACTCTGTAGATTGCTTTTGGCAAAATGGCCATTTTAAGTATATTGATTCTACCGATCCATGAGCATGGGAGGTTTTCCCATTTTTTGAGGTCTTCTTCCATTTCCTTCTTCAGAGTCTTGAAGTTCTTGTCATACACATCTTTCACCTGTTTGGTAAGAGTCACCCCAAGATACTTTATACTGTTTGACGCTATTGTGAAGGGGGTCATTTCCCTAATTTCTTTCTCAGCCTGCTTATCCTTTGAGGATAAGAAGGCCACTGATTTGCTTGAGTTGATTTTATAACCTACCACTTTGCTGAAGTTGTTTATCAGCTGTAGGAGCTCTCTAGTGGAGTTTTTTGGGTCACATAGGTAGACTATCATGTCGTCTCCAAATAATGATAGTTTGACTTCTTCCTTTCCGATATGTATCCCTTTGACCTCCTTATGTTGTCAAAATGCCTGAGCTAGTACCTCAAGTATAATATTTAAAAAGTAAGGAGAAAGGGGGCAGCATTGTCAGTTCCCTGATTTCAGGGGGATTGTTTCAAGTTTCTCTCCATTTACTTTGATGCTGGCTACCGGTTTGCTGTATATTGCTTTTACTATGTTTAGGTATGGGCCTTGAATTCCTGTTCTCTCCAAGACTTTAAGCATGAAAGCATGCTGACACTCTGAAGCTAATAGAAAAGAAACTGGGTAAGACCCTTGAGGACATCGGTACAGGGAGAAAGTTTATGAATAGAACACCAATAGCATATGCTCTAAGATCAAAAATTGACAAATGGGACCTCATAAAATTACAAAGTTTCTGTAAGGCAAAGGACACCATCAAGAAGACAAATCACAAAACCAACAAATTGGGAAAAGATCTTCACCAATCCTACATCAGATAGAGGGCTAATATCCAATATATATAAAGAACTCAAGAAGTTAGACTCCAGAAAACCCAACAACCCTATTAAAAAATGGGGTACAGAGTTAAACAAAGAATTCTCACCTGAAGAACTTCGGATGCCGGATAAGCATCTTAAAAAATGCTCAACTTCATTAGTCATAAGGGAAATGCAAATTAAAACAACCCTGGGATTTCACCTTAAACAAGTCAGAATGGCTAAGATTAAAAATTCAGGAGACAGCAGGTGTTGAGAGGGTGTGGAGAAAGAGGAACACTCCTCCACTGCTGGTGGGGTTGCAAATTGGTACAACCACTCTGGAAATCAGTCTGGCGGTTCCTCCGAAAACTGGGCACTTCACTTCCAGAAAATCCTGCTATACCACTCATGGGCATATACCCAGAGGATTCCCCACCATGTAATAAGGATACATGCTCTACTATGTTCATAGCAGCCCTATTTATAATTGCCAGATGCTGGAAAGAACCCGGGTATCCCTCAACAGAAGAGTGCATGCAAAAAATGTGGTATATCTACACAATGGAGTACTATTCAACCATTAGAAACAATGAATTCATGAAATTCTTAGGCAAATGGATGGTGCTAGAGAACATCATACTAAGTGAGGTAACCCAGACTCAAAAACTGAATCATGGTATGCACTCACTAATAAGTGGATATTAAGCTAGAAAACTGGAATATCCAAAACATAACCCACACATCAAATGAGGTACAAGAAAAAAGGAGGAATGGCCCCTTGTTCTGGAAAGACTCAGTGAAGCAGTATTCGGGAAAACCAGAATGGGGAAGTGGGAAGGGGTGGGTGGGAGGGCAGGGGAAGAGAAAGAGCCTTATGGGACTTTCGGGGACTGGGGCCTAGAAAAGGGGAAATCATTTGAAATGTAAATAAATTATATCGAATAAAAAAAAAGAATGATAGATAGATAGATAGATAGATAGATAGATAGATAGATAGATAGATAGATAGATATCCACAGTAATAATTCAATAGGAGAAATATTTGTGTAAAGTATTGTGATGTAAATACATCCCCAAATGTTCTCAATTCCTATTTTTAAACCTTTTCAGAGTGAAAGAGAAAATGAGAGAATGTAGATTTCATCAACATTGTGAATTTTAGAGTTGATAAATGGAAAATCACAGGAATATTTTGAAGCCTTTTGAAGAAGACACTCACTTAAAGGGATTCAATAAAACTTATATAGCTAATATATGTTTAGTTTAAGTAAATAACCAGGTTTTCCAAAAATTAAATGAAATTAGTTCTCTGAGACTCCATATATTCTTAAATGCCAAGACTGTCCCACCTCAACATAGAGTGCATATGGATTACTGGTGGTTAGAACCAAACAAATAAAAAGCTCAAAACCAAAATTGGTGTATTATAAAAAAAGTAATAAAAATTTACCCTGTTCAGAGGAAAGAGTCATTTCACTTGTCTCTGAAAAAAGAAACTGGCAATCCATTGACTTGAGACTCCTATCAGGATTGTCAAAAGCCACACTGACCGTTACTTTTACATAAGAAGAATTAAAAGTAATTGTTATATATTTCACCTAGAATTCTGCTCTTTCACAAACATCTCCATCTGATTCTGCACTAAGGTAACTCCCAAAATCTTATAGAGGACCCATTCTCTTTATGAAAGGAAAGTCTCTATCAGTCCTTTAGGTATCTCCAATATTCTGCCCTGATATTTTATGTTCTCTCTTAGACATTCGTAAAATCAAGCTTCAATCGGCTGTAAACATTTCTAAGATGCCTTTGATTATTTCTGTCTAATCTATAATAATCTTCTTCCGTATAATAATGGAGTGACTAATTTTTATTGGTTTCTTTACTCTACATTGCTCATACAATACAACTATTAAAATTATATATTAAGTGACTATATCTCTCGTCAAAGCATATGGCATATCATTCACAGAATATGTAGAGCCACCTGCATTTATGTAGAAATCAAATGAGACCACAAGATTCAAAGTGAGGAGGAACAGTGGTCAATGGTTCTCATTACAGACTTCAAACACTAATGTATAGATGTTACAAAATAATACTAATATGAAAGTCATATAGGTGAGATAAAGAATGTAGAGACAGATGTATGATCAATAGGGATTCATAGTTACTCTTTCAGTTGTTCTTTACATTGTTTATGCAATTTGAATATTAAAACATATATTAAGTGAGTATCATGCTGTCCAATAGATCTGGTATATCTGACAAAGAATATGTAGACAGCTTTTAGGTAGAAAATATTTAAGAGCCATGAGATTAGAGGAGTCAGGATCAACAGCATCCAATGATGATAATCACATATCTGAAACAATAATGCAATGAAATTTTACAAAAAAAAAAACAATTCAGTTTCAAGATATTAAATATTAAAAGTGAAGGAATATATGTGGCAAGTGATTCCTTTGTATTTGAATGAACATTAAAAATTTTAAACTTTTTAAACATAGCATACATTGGAAAAAAGCAACAGTTTTCTTGAAACCCAAGCATGTATAGGTTTTGTGTTGAAGTTTACAAGAAAAATTTGTGTTCATAGTGGGCAATACATTCAGATTGTCTAGAAAATACTCCTCTGTCATGTTCAGGATAGGTATTTTTGGGAGACCTAGAGAAAGCATTCTCCTAGAAGCTCAAAGCTTAGCTCTTCTTCCTTGATAACTTTGTTTCTTTAGGGAATTGGTACTGAATATTGCTACTGAATAATTTCCATGAAGCCACTGCCAAGTTATAATCTAGTTTTCTAAATCTGGAGAGTCAAGATAGAAGACTTCCTAATTCTATTAGAGCATCATAAGAATCAAATTAGTTATTGCATGCATAACTGTACAGTAGAGCCTGGAATTTGGAACCAATGAATGGACGTGAAATTATCACTTTCCTTCTAGCCACTAAATACTGAACTGAAGACTTCAGTGGATAAGCCAATCACTGAAGTCTGAGTAGTCTTTAGTGGTCATGGTGACAGGTCATCGTGATGTCAATAATCAAATGCTCATGTTGCAATTGACAAAATGACAAGTGAATTTCTTGTCCTTCAGTATTTTGGCTTTAATATTGTACTCTTTAACAATTGTGAAACCAGAGGTATTTTTATTTAATTATACATTTTCATAAAAATATGTGTGACATGATAGATATGTCATATATATATATATATATATATATATATATATATATATATATACAAAAATATGTATACAGGTAGATGAGTAGATAGATAGATAGATAGATAGATAGATAGATAGATAGATAGATAGATAGATAGATAGATAGATAGAGGGGTAGGTTGGAAGGAAGGAAGGTTGGTTAATGGATTCAAAGATGAATAGATAGATAGATAGATGAATGGATGGATAGATAGATATATAGAGATATATAGACAGACAGACAGAGAGATATAAGTAGGTATTTTTAATTAAACATTTTCATAAAAATATGTGTGACATGATAGATTGGTAGATAGGTAGATAGATAGATGGATAGTTAGATAGATAGATAGATAGATAGATAGATAGATAGATAGATAGATAGATAGATAGATAGATATAGATAGATAGCTAAAGGTAGGTAGAAAGGAAGGAAGGAAGGTAGGTGGATAGATAGATAGATAGATAGATAGATAGATAGATAGATAGATAGATAGATGAATGGATGGATAGATAGATAGATATAGAGAGATATATAGCAGACAGACAGATAGATATCAATAGCTATTTTTATTTAATTAAACATTTTCATAAAAATATGTGTGACATGATAGATTAGTAGGTAGATAGATAGATGATAGATAGATAGATAGATAGATAGATAGATAAATAGATAGATAGATAGATAGATGGATGAATAGATGGTTGAATGGATGGATAGATAGATAGATAGATAGATAGATAGATAGATAGATAGATAGATAGATAGATAGATAGAAAGATAGAAAGATAGATAACCACAATAATACACTATTCTTTATAATTCAATTTTTTTATCCATTATTATTTTAGTTCATTGTGGGTACTATGACAAATATTTAACATAATACATATTTTACTACTTAACAAATTTAAACAAAATAACTGTTGAAAATATTCAAACTGCTGAAAGGAAATTTTTTCACATATATGGTGACGGATCTCATATCAGTGAATTTCTAATTGTTTGATTATTTTTTTCGAAACCATAAAGAATTGTTATCTTCATATATGTATATTTTTTATAAAATAGAAGCAGTATACATCACATTTTGATTATTGTGAAAATTAACTAAAAGGTAAACCTTTGTTTATAAAATGTTTTATAATAGCTAATATGGTAGTTTGTATTAATTAATTATTTAATTATCATTAAAGGGTCAAGATACTAAGCACATATAGGATACATGAGGAAACATTCAAAAGACTCTTAATCTAAATTAAGAAAAATCTAAAATATTGTGTGTGCAGAAATAACTTGATTATGTTACTTAATACAGCTAAGCCATTCTGAATTATATTAAGCACCATGGCCTGGTTCAGACATTCTGGACTACACAAAATGGTGGTAGTAAGTTAAAAATGTATTAATTCATTCTTATCCTCTTTTGACTCTATGATTGGTGTAATGAATTTTCTCAAGGTCTCATTGCTGTGACTTCCCTGTCATAAAAAGATCAACCTCAAGTTGGGAGCCAAATTATCATATTCTCTCTCAAAAAGTTAAAAGCCGCTTTTGTCAGAACATTTTACTACATCTCATTAGAAGCTAAAACATCTAGCAGCTGCTCAAGCTCATTATAAGGATTTTATTGATTTGCTTTGCTTTTAGATGTGCTGAATCTTACTACCCATTGTTATTTACCCTAACACTCAACATTCTTCTGTAAATATTTCTCTTTCATATTCATTATTGATATATTCACAATAACTAGAAAATAGAAGTAACATAAATGCCCTATTTGATGATTAGATTTGTAGTCCATATACATTATGGAAGTGTATTCATTTGTCAAAAGATGCAGTGAAGACTTTGCCAAGAACATGAATAAAATTATAAAAAAAATTGTACTGAGTGAGTTAATCTAGACAATAAATCAGAAATGTTGTGTGCTCTTTCTCATCAATGTCTCCTACATCGAAATCTGCTGATCCGAGTGCATAACATGAAGAAAATTCTGAATCTAGTAAATAGGAACCATCGCAGGCTTTGAAGTCAGAGAGCAGTAGATGGGTCAAAAGGAAGTTACAAGTGAACTGATGAAGGTCATAAAATAGTGAGTCAGGTTCTAATTAGGGAGAGATAGCCATGCAGAAGTAGGGGAGAGGGTTAGATGATATCAGAGTGTCAGAATATATCAAAAGATCTCACACTATTAGGTAGCTATATAAATACCTATTCTACATGTAAGTTATAAGTAAATTAACATACATAGTGAAAGTTATTTTTTTACTTCTAATTTACCTTTCAAAAACCATGTATACAATTATTCAGGCTTCCTTCAATTTACATAACATTTTCTACCTATTTTTCCTCTAATGATGGAATTACGTTATTATTACAACTAAATATTACTCAAATATATATGATATGTTTTCATGTGTGGGTTGATTGATACTATATCCACCTAGCTAAAAAGAATCATAGTAGGTTCTCAACTATGTCAAAAGGCCTCCTGAGCTATGGGAACTAATCAAATTTGCCCATCTGTGTAGTGGGCCTTGAATCCAATCAGAGCACAAAATTCTATAAACTAAAGTTTCCTAGTTTCCACATTCTAAGCTGATGGATGTTTAAGTTAAAAAAGAAAAATCCATTCTGCATTTCATTTCTTCTAGTTACTTCATTCCTTTAATCCATCTACCTGTAACTACCCCGTTCATATTATATGTGCTTTTGATAACCTTACAAAGTTCATTGTATTAATTTACAGTTGGGATGATGAAATTCCATGACCAGGACTCCTCACAAAAGGTATAGTTTAGTTTGTCATGTTTTCAGATAGAAAAGGCTCTTTCATGATGTGTTGTGTGGCAGCAAGTGTCAGGAATATTAAAACTAGTAGGAAGCTAAGAATTCTCATCTGTTACAAGCACTAAAAAGAAAATAAGGTGGAAGTCAAGTGATGTGCAAATTTTCAAAACCTGCATACTATTAGACACTTTTTCTGCCATCTGCATAAGCTACTATACCTTCCCAAACATCAGCCATGAAGAGAATAATGTATTCTAATATCTAATCTTAAAGGAGACATTTCTCACTTAAACCATCATATACAGTTACTGTTGTTTTTATGTTCATGGACCATATGGTTAAAAATATAAATTTCCATCTCCCAATCGTGACCAAAAGGAAGTGGCTAAATTTTTTACCTCACACTGGTATATTTTAGAGTACCCTTCCCTATATCCTGGGATTTGTCTGGCATGGTCTTGAACTGGTCTCCTGCACATAGTTATAGCCACTATAACTCATTTGTAAAAATGCATTCTATGCCTTGAAATCAGACTTTCTCTGGGGTCATTAACTAACTTTGAGTCATAGAATCTATCACAACCTCCTCCAAGTTGACATCTGACTCTTGAGAGAAGGGTGTGCTGTTGTGGAAAGAAATTGGGGAAGACCTTTGAGGACATGGGCACAGGGGAAAAGTTCCCAAATGGAACACCAATAGCTTATGCTCTAAGATCAAGAATAGACAAATTAGATCTCATAAAGCTACAAAGTTTCTGTAAGGCAAAGGACACTGTTAAACGGACAAAACTTCAACCAACAGTTTGGGAAAGGATCTTCCCCAACCCTAAGTCCGACAGTGGGTTAATATCTAATATATACAAAAAAACTCAAGAAGGTAGAACCAAGAGAACCAAATAGCCCGTTTAAAAATGGTGTATGGGGATAAACAAAGAATTTTCACATAAAGAACTTCGGAGGGCTGAGAAGCACCTTAAGAAATGTTCAATATCATTAATGATTAGGGAAATGCAAATCAAAACAACTCTGAGATTTCACCTCACACCAGCCATAATGGCTAAGTCAAAAACTCAGGAGACAGCAGGTGTTGGTGAGGATGTGGAGAAAGAGGACCACTCCTCCACTGCTTGTGGGATTGCAAGTTGGAGCAACCACATTGGAAATCAGTCTGGCAGTTCCTCAGAATACTAGGCACATCACTTCCAGCAGGATCCTGCTTTACCACTCCTGGGCATATACCCAGAGGATTCCCCAGCATTCAATAAGGACACATGCTCTACTATGTTCATGGTAGCCCTATTTGTAGTAACCTGAACCTGGAATGATCCCAGGTATTCCACAATGGAAGAATCCATAAAAAATATGTGGCATATTTACACAATGGAATACTATTCAGACATTAGAAACAATGAATTCATGAAATTCTTAGACAACTCGATGGAGCTAGAGAACATCATACTAAGTGAGTTAACTCAGTCTCAAAAGATTAGTCATGGTATGTACTCACTGATAAGTGGATATTAGCCTAGAAACTTTGAATACCCAAGAAATAATCCACATATTAAATGGTGTCCAAGAGGAACAGAGGAGTGGCCCCTGTTTCTGGAAAGACTCAGGGCAGCAGTATAGAGGAATGCCAGAACAGGGAAGTAGGAAGAAGTAAATGGTGGAACAGGGGGAGAGAAGAGTGCTTATGGGACATTCAGGGAGTGGGGAGCTGGAAAAGGGGAAATCATTTGCAATGTAAATGAAGAATATACCATATTTTAAAGCATGAATTTTTTTTAATAAAAAAATATGTAATTCCATCCTTAATATTGGGAATTTGAACAACTTATCCCAAATGCTAAGTGCTGCTTGCAAGACTGGGGTTGGTGTGAGGAAAATAGTATATCATCACAGTTGATATCATCTCATTCCCTCCAATTAATTCTCTCTCCTTCCTCCTTTCAGTTCAGGATGTGAGCACTCAGTATCCTGATCTATCCTGTACAAACAAATGGACCAAGGAAGCAAGCTGGTTTAGCCATTCTGGTATACATTGATGTACATATTTCAAACCAAAATAAGTACAAAGGATAAGTAAAGACTTCATAAATATTAGAAATATACAACAAGGTGATTTTTTAATTTCTTAGAAAATATGCTCAACTTCATTAGTCATTAGGGACATGCAAATCAAAACAACCCTGAGATTTCACCCTAAACCAATCAGAATGGCTAAGATTAAAAATTCAGGAGACAGCAGGTGTTGGCTAGGATGTGGAGTAATAAGCACACTCCTCCACTGCTGGTGCAACTACTCTGGAAATCAATCTGGCCGTTTCTCAGAAAACTGGTCATGTCACGTCTGGAAGATACTGCTATACCACTCCTGGACATATACCCAGAGAATTCCCCAGCATGTAATAAGAGTACGTCCTCCACTATGTTCATCGCAGCCCTATTTCTAATAGTGAGAAGCTGGAAAGAAACCAGTAATACCTCAACAGAAGAATGGATGCAAAAAATGTGGTATTAGAAACAATGAATTCATGAAATTCTTAGACAAATGGATAGATCTGGAGAACAATAGCCTCTCCTAAGCTATCATCAAAGTCACAAGCATCAGCTTCATTTCATAAACACTTCAGTATTGAATCTTCAACTTCCCATGAGGCTGTCGCCTCGCCACTGATCTTTTCTAGTCTCTCACACTGGCAAGACTCAACAGCTATTTATTACTCTTTCATTCTTTCAAAACCATTAATACCTGGAAGATTCTTACATATTCCCTGCCTGTCAGCATGTCTTTTACTGAATTACAGCTTCGTTGTGATCTCTGGAAACACATCCCAGAAGATTTCACCTCATTGATGCTGGTCCTAATCACTGACATTTTCTGAGCACTAGCTAAGCAGCATATGTTGTACCTGTACACTGTTCTTTCCTTCATTTTAAACCCATAGGAGCATTCCAAAAGCTAACAAATTCTATTGGATGCTGAAGCTAGAACTTTCCCTGCTTGTTCATTTACATTTACAAAAACAGGTTCCTGTTTTCAGTGGTTTCCTCACTATCTAAGGTTGGCTGTCATGGATCAAGTTCTTTAGTTCTTGAACTTGATAGATCTTAAACTCAAATCTGTATGGCTCTCACATCTGTGTACTGGTATGAAATTCTTATATCACTATTCCTGGATGTAAGCTTTTGTTTACTTGGAAATTATTCTGTAACAGGATGGAATGGAATCAGAAATCTGCATTATATTTTCTCCTGTGAGTAAAGATATGCACCACCATGCCTGTATCTTAGCTTTTAAAGGCTAATATACCTCTAGGTATGGATCAAAACCTGTGTCCTCCTACTTCATGATATTGTATAAAAATCCTTTGTTTTCCAGCTTCAAAAACTGTATTACAGGTGTGCCCTCCATTTCTGGATTGCAGTTCATTTCAGATGTAATAGAGTTGAACACAGAGAGTAAACATGCCAATCCATAGCTTGCCAATTTGACACACAATCATGTTTCTTTATGTTTACATGAAAAAAGTAACCCAGCCATAATAATGCCTAATAAAATATATCTCATGGTTTACTGCAAAAACATAAATAGCAAGCTTACCTTGGTGGAATCTTACCCCCCCCCCGTTTTTTTAAATCTATTTGATTCCTTCTATTATCACCTTGTCTGGAAGCACCATGCAAAAAGACATGGTTCTGGAAAAGTGTCCTACATCATGACAAAGTACAGACAGGGCAAAATAAAATTTTAAGCAGAAGGTGTGTAAGGATATCGAAGCCTTTATGAAGACAATTCATTATCCACTAATGTTAATTATTGTTTATAGAGTTAAAATATGCATAGTCTACATAGCTCTGAAAACCAATAAATCCCGAAAGGCCACAAAGAACATTATTAGCTTTTTTCATTCTGTTTTGCCTCTTTCTCTTTTAAAAATTAAAATTAATAAAATACATAATATGTAATGTTATTTTTTAGATTTTCAAAGTTTTATATACTTAGAATTTAGAAAAAATATTTCCAAGTGCTAAAGTGAAGAGCAGTAAAATTTTGAATTTTAATATCACTTATTTAGTGTTTAGTTTTACTAATTTTATGAAGTTGAAATACAGTTAAAAACTCTATCGTTGTCTGGTACAGGTGCTAAATTTTCACTTATTTTGGTAACCTATTAAATATTTCATCGTATGTTCCACTTCTATTTCTTAGCTGTTCCCTCACTCACACATAACCATTCTTCATAATTTCCTTTCCCTTTTGTTACATATTATCTTACAGTCTTTTAAGTTCATTTCTGGCAGGTTTCTAGGTTTTCGCTATTTATTAGATCTCAAATGGTACACTACACTGGATCAAAATCTTTGCCTTTATTCATCTATTAGAGTTTATGTTGAGAAAACTTTAGGAAAGAAGATAATAAGTGAGAGTTGTTGTAGAGAAAGGACAAAGAATTCAGAGAGTCTCAACAATTAGTTACAATGAGAAATTATAGTTTCTCTGACAAAATCTTTCTCTTTATGTGTAAATTTCTGTACAGATTGGAAGAATAATTCTTGGAACTCTGGCCAGCACAACTATAGTTTTACCTATAAAATGTGTTAGATTAAACACTACATTTCCAAATAATCATAACAAAATGAGAAATATAAATAAAGGATTCTTTATGGTTAATATCTGAAATATGTCATAAGTAAAATACCTGTCATTCTTACCTTAGTAATATTTGCAAGAATACTTCTATGATAGCATGCTGTTTTCTTTATAGTTCAATCTTTTTATCTATTATTATATCATTTCATTTTGGGTATTATGACTAATATTAAACATCATGCACATTTGCTAATTAACATTTCTAAACAAATTGGATGTTAAATTATGAGAATTGATGGAAGGTAATTTTCTCATGTTGGTAATTGTTCTCATATCTTTGAATGTTTAGTTCTTTGATTACTTCCTTATAAACTATGAAAATTTATTATCCTCATATATTTTATAATAGAAGCATTATACAAACCATTCAAATTTGTTTTGATAATTAACCGTCATATAAACCTTTATTTATAAGATGTTTTATAATAGTTAATATAGTAAGCTGTATTAACTAATTATTTAATTATCATTTAGGATTCTATGTACTGAGCACATATATGATAAATAAAGTATAAATGTACCTAATCTCTTCATATTTAGCTGATGCATGTTTAGGTTAAAAAAGAGAAATCCACTCTGCTTTTTATATTTTATAATTGTTTCATTACATTTATCCCATAACCACTAACTATCCCATATTATCTGTGTTCTTTTTCATAAATGCACAACGTCCATTTTATTCATATATGCCTTACATAGTTCTATGAATAAACTTCAAGAGAAAGGCAATTTTTATAAGGGAAGACATTAAATTGCAAGTGACATACACTTTTATAATATTATTTTCAGCATGGCAGAAAGAATGTCAGCATGAATTAAGACAAGGTGCTAGAGGATAATAGATACACCTTGATGAAAATACAGACAGGAGAACATGCACTTCTAGGAGACAGAAGTATGCTCTGAATTCTGCAGGCCTGGTGTGGCAATTTCATGAGACCACAAAGTCCTTTATCTATTGTAAAACACAGTGACAAACATCTGTTAACCAATAATAACACATGTCTGATTATTTCCAACTTCACATTGTCCATACATGTTCAAACAATCTCATGACATACCCTGGTACCCATAGGCTTATACACAGAAGTGAGTATATATGAACTAAAAGCATGCAAGACATAGCATAATAAATAATATATTTTATACAACTCTAAAAGTTTTCAGAGTAGAGCCCAGACTGCACAATGTAAAACAGTTCTATGTATCTTCTAAGAATCAGACATTTTCTTAACTGTAATACATTATTAAATCATAGTTAAATAGTAGATCACATAGTTCCACCTTCACAAGTTAGACTGTAACATTACAAAAGAACATAGAAAGGATGAACTCAAGAGTAAATAAATGATGGACAAACTCCAAACTCTGTATCTATATTTAAAGTGTCCACCTCATGTCAGCTTTGTAAACTATACCAATCTTATTTTCCTGCGGCCGGTATTACTCTTTGTTCAGAGGAATAACATGGGGATTCAATCACACATGATCTTCTGGGCTCTGACAAAGGGCATGTGTTACACATCTCAAGTTATGCCCTCTAAATCTCTCAATGCTCTAGCTTACTCCAATCCACTGCTGCTGCTATTCTTGGTCAGCCCATGATACTGTCATCTCCAATAAACTGGGGTCTTCATTTGTAAAGAGGCAGCACATTTACCTATTCCTTCTCATATGCTGTCTTTAAGGTAGCAAGCCTCATTTTCAAAACAAAATCAATTAAGATTGGCACTTCAACTGCTATTTGGTTTGAAAGATCCCCAGTGATATTTTCTGACCACTCACACTGATAAGACTCAACTGTTCTCCATGACCTGTTCATTCCACCAAAACCTTTATTAGCTGGCAGTTTCTTAAACATTACCTGGATCTCAGCAGGAGGTCTTTCTCTGGAATAAAGCTTCTTTCTGCTCTCAGGTAACACTTACCAGAAGATTTCATCTCATACACACTTGTCTCTTCTAAATCACTGCCAATTTCTTATCTCAAGCTAACTAGAATCAGTTGTTCTAGTAACCTGTTCGATTCTTGATTCTAAAGGTATAGTTTCAGGCCAGAAGCTGACATGTTTTATTTGTTTCAGGGGCTGGAACATTCCCCCAAACTCAGTGCAATTACTTTTAAACAATTTTCCTGTTTTCAAGGAGAGTCCTCACTATCTATGATTGGTTCTCATGGAGCAAGCTCAGTAAACTGACTTGAACTTCAGAAAGATGTAACGTCTTCATACCTGGGTGCTTGGATTAAAGTTGCATGCCAACATGCAACCTAAGCTTTTCCTTATCTGGAAAATGCTGTCATATATAAACTTGCTTTTGTCTAATGGGATTAAAGATAAATTGGACCATGCCTGAATTTAAGATGTTCATGGTGAATATGCTTCTAGATGTGAAATAAATCTTATGTCTTTCCAGATCATGATTTGGACCAAAATCATGTGTTTTCAAGCCTCAAGATCTAAATCAGAGTCATGTACTCCATTTTTGGATATAGTTCATTCTCAACAGAGTTGACCACTGAGAAGTGTTATCACTATCCAGCCCCTGTCAATTTGAAACATGGTCATATTTTCTTATTTTGAAATGGGAATAATATCAAGGTCATAATAATACCTAAAATGATTTAACTTATTCTTTGTGATCTGCAAAAATAAAACAGTAAGCAAGTTGAAATCTTACCCAATATTACCATACCCTTAATTCTATTCAATATGCTTCAACCCAAGATTTAGCTCCATTCCTCTTCCAGGTTCTCCACTTATCTCTGAACCATATATTTTGTATTGTTTTTCTCAGTTTGGTGCACTTGGTTAATACCTACCCCATAAGATTGAACCACTGGAGAAATTTGAAATTAGTTGGCTTTGAGAACTTCTTAAAGTAACTATTGTAAATCACTTTACCTTATGCTCAGACAGACTCTTCACAAAAGGGCAACAAGGCCTTCAACAAAATAACATGAAAAAATTTCTAAGCCACATATTACAAATGCATTCCACTGAAGTTCCTTGAAACAGGTACCTACAGTTGAAATCACTCTCAGCACCACTGTTTTCCATGCTGAACTACTTTCACGAATTGAGCCCCACTTAATCCATCCCGCTGCTTGTCATAGTCACAAAATCTACATTTCCCAAACCAAATCATGCTCACACCTATGCCAATAATGTGCCAAGTCTTTGGCACCCATTTCAGTTTTAGTAAAGGTTTCATTGCCATATAGAGTCACTATTACTAAAATAACTCTTATAGAGTAAGACATTTAATCAAGGCTGGCTTCCAGTTTTAGAGATTCCTTCTGGTTTCTTCATGGCACAAAGTACAGTATTAGCAGGTGGATATGTTAATATAGGAGACAAGTGTCCTACATCTTGACCCAAAGCCAGGCAGAAGACTCTCCCACAGCCAGCCAGGAGGATCATCTAGACCGCACTGCCAAGATTTGAGGATTTCAAGAAACAGTCAAGACTCACCTCCATTGTGGCATGAAGTGGCATACTTCCTGTAAGAAAGCTACTCATTCCCAATATGGGCACATGTCTGATTATTCCACAATTCTCATGGGGTAAGCAGATTTAATCAACCTCATTCCATTCACTGGAAACCATAAGTTTATTCACACACATGTGTACATTGGCGCTATACTAAGGCAAACCATTATACAAAATACATTACATTCACTTCCAATAGTACCAATAGTCTAACACAGACTGAATAACATTTAAATATGACAAGTCTCTTCTGAAATACATGTATTCATTTATCTAATATACATTATAAATTAAAACTTGAATGATATGTCACATTCTCCCAAAATCTCAGGATATACAGTAGCAATTCAAAATGTCACAGTTAGGAACTACTGTACCAAATCAAGACCAAAAACTAGTTGGATGAAGACTATACTATCTACATATCTGATATCCAACTCTATTCAGATTTGTAAATTAAAAGCTATTTAATTTGCCGGGATTGGTTCCATTTCCTGGTAACAGTTTTACTCACTAGATATCCCATGAGGTTGACACATGACCTTTAGGACTATAATAACAGAAGGCTTGGGTCTCTCCTCTAACTCAGTTCTCTGTGTCACTCTAGGCTCTGCCTATTTAACCCATTGCAGTGTACAGACTCCATCACTAAGAAAATTGTTCTATGGGAAGATAATTAACATATCCTGAGTGCAGTAATCAGACACAAAAGGACATACATGGAATGTACTCAGTAGTATGTGGGTATTCAGCAAAAAAGGACATAATACACAAAATACAGTCCACAGAATTCAAAAAAGTTAGACAATCAAAAGTGCACAAGTGAAGGCACTTCAGTCCCAATTGGGAGTGAGAAGAAATGAATCACAAGTGGGGAGTAGTGATGGGACACATAAGGGAATGTGGACAGCGGTGGGGGGGGGGAGTCAGTTGAGGGAAGAACCTGTCATGGTATTGGAAAAAAGAAAAACACTGCAGGACTGAGGGCCAGCAGAAAGAATAGAAACAGGCAGACCGAAGGTGGAGGAGACTCTCCAGAATATACCAGAAACGTGGAAGTTGAGACACACGCAGAACTCAAAGGAAGGGACCTTTGATGAAATGCCTGACAATAGGAAGAGTGAACATATACAATCCAGTAAAGAAAGATAGAGCATCAAATGGGGGTTTGGGCATCCCATAGCCACAATTCTTCCCTGTAATTATTCCGGTCTGAAAGGACTGCAGGGATGGAAATGCAGCTGTTCTTGAGGAAAAGAAAGTCCAAGGACAGGCCCACAGTGGAATTTAGCTCAAGGGGTGCCCTAAGGTCTGACAATATTACTGAGGCTATGGAGTATCCCCTATAAAGGGCTTATCATGAATGCCCTCTGAAGGATCCAACAAGCAGCAAAAAGGGACACATACATGTCGCGACCACCCTCACCAGCAAGGAATGGGTGGAGCCTGTTTACTCAGGATCCCTGTACTTCTTCTTCTCTCCTGTACTACTTCTTCTGACCCTTTACTTCTTCTTCTGATCCCAAGAGAATCAGCCCAGGCCTTAAATACTAATAGCCAGCCAATCAGGCTTAGCCATGTGGTCATTGCTGATAGGTTGTATACACGCGGAAGGCGCAAGACTCAACAGGCTCCACCCAAATAAGGACTTGTTAACCATTAACGACAGTTAACGGGCAAGCAGTTTCCTACAGTTCCTCCATTTTCTTTTTAAACACACATTAAGGTGAGAGCAGAGGTTTGACCTCTGATATATCATTTGCCCATCGGGTGGACTCATGGACCTTGTTTCAATGCCCTTCTGAGTCATCAGCCCAGTGGATTTCGTCAAACCCGTCCGGTACCTTTTGCTCAGAGAAGGGTTATGAGGTACCAACCCGTGTGCAGTCAAACATGCTCCCCTCAAGGGCTCTCCAATCATGGGCCCCTGAGTGCAGTGCTTAGCCTCGCATCCTGAGTGAGGAAAGCATCTTATTAGGCCTTCATGGCTGCCAGACAGGCCTGGGAGGACTGTCCAGCTTCAATGGCTGTGAATGCCTGTACCATCATTGCAACCTATCTTTGTTAAATAAACCTCATTCTGCAGATGCACCACAGGTAAACAATTGAAAGTACTATCAAAAGGATGGCAAGGGCATACTTTTCATTTACACTTCCCTGCTCTTTATCTAAAGGTAAATAAGGTATATCAAGAGACTTGTTAGAACTAAAAAGACTAGGAAACAGCTTAGAATCATGGCGTATCGGCATGGGTCTCGGGAACACCGACAAGAGCACCCATCTTGACTCCATTTACACCAGCTTCAACGTCTAGCCGAGAATCAGTAACAGCAGGAGGATCTTCATTTTTATTGCAGTGTCTGGTCAGCTGCTCAGGCACACACAGTGGATCTTTTTGAGTCTGAGGAAACACACAAACAGAACCTCTCGCACATGACAACACTGGATCACGGCCATGCCATAATCCAGTAAGCACATCCTTCCATTTAACATAACCCTTCAAGGTATTTTTAGGGCATTGGTGCCAATTAGCTGCAGCCAAACCATCATTGTCCAGATTCAAAAAATTTAAAGTAAATAATGCCAATTAAAGTCATTCTTTGGGTGTTCTACCATACCCAATTCCCTCTTTTTGTTTTGTTAAACAAAGAGCCTCAACTTCAGCCACCGTGAAAGCAGCAGATGTTCCATAATTTTGAACTGATTCGGCCAGAGATTTGATAACTTTAAAGTCTAAAGGCTCATGACTCCTTTGCCCTTGTAGATTATGAAACACTGGAAAAGCTAAAGAGAGCTCAGTGTGAACCTGTGGCCAAACTTGTGGACAAAAGGAACTCCCTGTATACTCGGTAATCTCTAGATTAGGTGTAGGAGTGGAAGGTGCTGGCTGGGTGGGGACGGCCACACCCATTGATGGCACCTCCACCCCTGACTTATCTCTAAGTTTCTTCCTCTGTTTTAGGCTCGCTCCCTCCAACTGTTCAAGCAGAGCATGTATCTCCTCCTCCTCAAGATCAGAATCTTCCAGACTGAAATCTCCTAGCCCTTCTGACGGAGGGTAGAGAGACTTTGCCCCTTTTTTTTTAGCACTCTCTGCCTTTTCTGATCTTTCCTCTTCTAATATTTCTAAAGCAGTTTGTCCATCCTCTACGGCCTTAAAGCATTTTTATCTTCTAAACAGCCTCTAACAAGCTTCCAAATAGGTTTTACTCCTCCTTTGAGTGTGCCCCGATCCCAAGCTAAGTCCAGATCCTTCCCTAACCTATCCCAGCAGACGACCATTAGGCTTCCATAAACAGCAAACGAGGGTGCCACAGTATTACATTCATTAAGAAATCTCTCTAAAGTCGATTTCTTGATCTTTAAATTCTTTGATAAAAGCAACTCCTGAAGGGTCAGAAAAATTGGATGAGACTGTGAGGTGCCCATTTTAAAAATTAAGGCCCTAAGTCCTTTTACTTGCCATCACCGGGGGTGCACGTCGGTCAGCAAAACCAGAACACGACTCCCCAAAAAAGAAAGCAAGCAAAAATATCGGACACTGCTATCAGAGCAGGGTCCATAAATTGTAACTCTTTACTTTTCACTAGGTTGCTATAAATTGTAACTCTTTACTCTTAACTAGGTTGCTAATCTGTGATCTTAAAGGTCCATGGACTTTACTTTCGGTTTGCCTTCTGCAAACTTTTCCACTCGCTCTTTGTCTACAGAGAGGAGCAGGCTGCCCATTTTTAATGGTCCCTTATGTCCCTCTTTGCTTTGCGAACTTTATCGCTCCACACCGGAGTCTTTATAGCCTCTTGTATCGAGGACCTTTCCCTTTGTCCCTCCTTACCTGGGAACTTTATTGTCTCTCACCGAGAACTTGACTTTGTCTCACTTACTGGGGAACTTTATAGTCTCTCAATACCAAGAACTTTACCTTGTCCCATTTAACCGGGAAATCACCAGCATGCTACCCTGACTGCGAGAAGTTCTGATCTTCAAACCCCAGGAACGAGGAGAGTTTCTCGGGATTCGGCACCAGTTGTCGCGACCACCCTCGCTGGCAAGGAAAGACACAACACATGAAGATCTTCTTCAAGCAGTTTGCTCAGGATCCCTGTACTTCTTCTCCCCTGTCCTACTTCTTCTGACCCTGTACTTCTTCTTCTGACCCCGAGAGAATCAGCCCAGCCCTTAAATACTAATAACCAGCCAAGCAGGCTTAGCCATGTGGGCATTGCTGATAGGTTGTATCCACGTGGAAGGTGCAAGACTCAACAGGCTCCACCCAAATAAGGACTTGTTACAGGTTAACGACAGTTAACAGGCAAGCAGCTCCCTACAGATACAAACATTTTAACCCAAATAATGGACAGAAATAGCTGACTCCTGTTCCTGAATTAGTAAAGGCTGAACCTGTAAGGAGGGAGAACCTGTAGGAGGACCAGCATTCTCAATTAATCTGGCCCTCTGAGATCTCTCAAACACTGAACCACCAAAAAGTCATCATATTTCAGCTGATATGAGTCTCCCACCACACATACATTAGAGGACTTCGATGTTTGTGTTCATTCAGAGATGATGCAAATAACCGTCAAAAGACAGACCTCAGGGAGTTTAGAGGTCTTGTGGAGTGGCAAATATGGACATCCATGTGGAAAATTCATGGAGGGAAGGAGGTATCAGTGATAGAAAAGTCTGATAGTTGATGGGTTGGGGGATATAATATGGTGTGTAAAAATTTTAAAAAAAATTACAAAATTACTTAGAATGCTACAGAAAGGAATTGAGCTGATCTAGCAAATTAGTGTGATAAATATTCAAGTCTATGGCCTCACTAATTCTATAAATCTGACTAAATTTTGATCCCCAGCCAAGATGTTAAACCTGTTGAGAGAATTCCTTTCTATTGTTAAAGTATATCACATGACTTTCCCTAAAATAGCAAAGTTTGAGGTAATTCTTGGTTCTCTTTCAGTGTTGAGGAGTTGAGTATCTTTGCAAAGAGATCTTACAGGGACGCTTCAGAATTGAACAGGTTCAAGACAAAAATCATTTAGAAGTCTTTACCTTGAAAATGGGTTTCTATGGTACATAAAACAGTAGGTAAATAAACATGTTAGTGAAGCGATTGACAGTTGTATATATTTGCAAAACTTATGAAGTATGACAATAACCTCTACAGCAAGGTATCACAATAGGAGCCATAAGTGGTATTTAAATGTCAGTAGTATCCAAGAAGACTTTGATTAGACTTAATTTTATTTTCCATACTCACAATTGAACATAGTTTTGGGTCTAACATTTGGTTTCTCAGAAAAAAAAAAAAAAAAAAGAAAAGTTCTGTAGCGCGTTCTTTTTTTTTAATTTATTGATATATTTATTTGCATTTCAAATTATTTCCCCTTTTCTGGACCCCCACTCCCCGAAAGTCCCATCAGTCTCCTTCCCTTCCCCTGTTTTCCCACCAAACATTTCCCACTTCCCTGTTCTGATTTCGCTCTATACTGCTTCACTGAGGCTTTCCAGAACATGGGGCCACTCCTCCGTTCTTCTTGTACTTCATTTGATGTGTGGATTAGGTTTTGGGTATTCCAGTTTTCCACGTTAGAATCCACTTATTAGTGAGTGCATACCATGATTGATCTTTTGAGACTGGGTTACTTCACTTTGTATGATATTCTCCAGCTTCATCCATTTGCCTAAGAATTTCATGAATTCATTGGTTCTAATAGCTGAATAGTACTCCATTGTGTATATATATCACATTTTTTATATCCATTCTTCTGTTGAGGGATACCTGGTTTCTTTCCAGCTTCTTGCTATTATAAATAGGGCTGCTATGAAGTGGAGCATATGTCCTTAATACATGCTGGGGAATCCTCTGAGTATATACGCAGCAGTGGTATAGCAGGATCTTTTGTAAGTGACTTGCCCCGTTTTCTGAGGAATCACCAGACTGATTTCCAGAGTGGTTGTACCAATTTGTAACCCCACCAGCAATGGAGGAGTCTTCTTCTTTCTCCACATCCTCGCCAGCACCTGTTATCTGAATTAGCATTATATAGAGTAGTGTCATGAATTTCTGTTATTTGCTTGTTGCCATTTACTTGTCCTACACCTATGATGAAAGAGTACAGGGTTACTTATCGTTTCTCTCATCTTGAACATATACTTTATCTTTAGACTATTGTTTCCTGTGCAGAACTAGATTGCTGAAGAGAAATGGCTTAATGGCTGATTATCTGTGTAATGTTTCTCCTCTTTGGTTCATATGAATGATATGTTGCTTGGTATAGTAGTCTCCTCTGTTATTTGTTTTTCTTGACAACATAGACACAGAATATTTTCTATTGCCCATGATCATAGCCTTCATATTATTCTAGAAGGTATGAAGTTGATACTGATATTCTCAAGAAAATACTTTAAAATATGTTCTCACTATATAATGTAAGATAGTTCTTAAAAGGTCTGGAGAATAAACATCAATAATATACTTCATTCAGCTTGGGAGATAAAATTTCTGGGCAACTTTAAATAATATTACTGAAGATTCATTGCAAAAATTGTGAGAAAATGAAAAGTTCAGAAGTGAATAATTGGGTAAATTTGGCATTCAGCTATGATCAGTCACTGTTAAGTCCCAACATAGAAAAACTTTGTTAGTGTCTGACTGATGTAGGTTCAAAATAAGTGAATGTCCAGGCTGTCTATAAGGAGCTGCAGTTCCGTGCTCTTGCCAAGCACCGCACATGAACCAGCAACTTTATTTCAATCCATAAGCAACCGAGAGTCTCATAAACCAGCCTGAATCTGTGAGAGAGGCAAGAATCTGCAGGAACCTCACAAGAAGCACTTTGGTCAATAGCTCTCTATCAAGTCACTACAAGCGAAACTCAGCAAAGCATTTTGATATGAACCAATATGTTTGAATCCTCAGGGAAGACTATTGAGGTGGAAGAAAGCAAACCAGTGATCAAGCTCCCACGGTCTCTGGGGTTATATTCATATTCCTTCTCAACACCACATATCCTTTCATGAGTCTGTTATAGCAAAACATCCAATCACCTGTCTGATTTAACAAAGCATTCATTTTTATGTCTGCTTTAACAAAATATCCTGTAACCTCTGCCCCCACAAAACATCATTTGACATAGGAGACATTCCAAAGAATCTGGAAGCAGCCACTTCAATATTACTGTGCATCTAGAACACAAGTGTTTGGGGACTTTGAGCACAGGGAATGTAAAAGCATTCTGGAGCTCAGTGGTCAGCCTGTATATAAGGAAGGCTGAGAAATTTGGGAAAATGATTATTAATATAAAGAAGAATTATTTTGAGGGTGATGAAAGTTCACAGAAATTATTGATGATGCTTGTAAATCATTCTGAAGGTGTTAAAATGTTTTATTCTTTTGAGAGTATTTAATAATTTAAAGACTGGCTTAGTAATATGAACTGTATATAAATAAGCTACATACCTATAGGATGGACTTAAAATTATGATACACACATTGTGAATATATATTTGTATGTATAGATGCACAGACACATATGTATAAATCCATACATACACACACTTATATATACAACATTATTTAATGTGTTTTTATATTAACAAGAGTGTGATCGGGTGAATAATTCATAATTACAACTGTTTCACCAC
Source organism: Apodemus sylvaticus (assembly GCF_947179515.1). Taxonomy (NCBI): domain Eukaryota; kingdom Metazoa; phylum Chordata; class Mammalia; order Rodentia; family Muridae; genus Apodemus; species Apodemus sylvaticus. The sequence goes on from NC_067496.1 coordinate 1,206,175, forward strand.
TGTGAAGCAAAACCATCATGTGCTACAAAGTAAGGCTACAATAGAAAACAACAAACAAACAAGCTAAAGCATTTTCTTATGACTCTAACCAAACAAATAAAAGACATGCATGAGAAGAAATTCAGGTCTCTAAAAAAGGAAATTGAAGAAGACCTCAGAAACTGGAAAAAAAAAAATCTTCCGTGCTCATAGATTGGCAAGATTAATATAGTTAAAATGGCCATCCTGAAAAGCAATCTACAAAATCAACAAAATCCCCATCAAATCCAAACTCAGTTCTTCAAAAAGGTAGACAAAGCAATCTTCAAATTCATCTGGAATAAGAGAGATCCAGGATAGCTAAAACTATTCTCAACAGTATAAGAACTTGTGGAGGAATCAACATCCCAAACCTCAAGCAATGCTGTAGAGCAATAATGGTAAAAACTTCATGGTAATGCTACAGTGACAGGCAAGTGGAATTATGGAATGGAATTGAAGACCCAGAAATGAATCCAAACACCTATGGTGACTTGATCTTCAACAACAGAGCTGAAAAGATCCAGTAGAAAAAGATAGCCTTTTCAACAAATGGTGCTGGTTCAACTGGAGGCCATCATGCAGAAGAATGCAAATTGATTCATTATAATCTCCTTGTACTAAATCCAAATCGAAGTGGATCAAGAACCTCCACATTAAACCAGACACAATGAAACTAATACAAAAGAAACTGGGGAAGACCCTAGAGGACATGGGCATGGGGGAAAAGTCCCTGAAGAGAATTCCAGTAACTCATGCTCTTAGATCAAGAATTGACACATGGGACCTCATAAAATTAAAAAGCTTCTGTAAGGCAAAAAATACCATCAAAGGACAAATTAGCAACAAGATTGATAAAGATCTTCACCAACCCTACATCTGACAGAAGGCTAAATTTCAATATATAAAAAAAATTAAGAAGTTAGACCCCAAGGAACCAAATATGCCTATAACAAAATAGGGTACAGAGCTAAACAAAGAACTTTCACCTGAAGCAATTCAGATGGACAAGAAGCACCTTAAAAAATGTTGAACTTCATTAGTCATTACGGAAATGCAAATCAAAACAACCCTGAGATTTCACCTCACTCAAATCAGAATGGCTAAGGTTAATAACTAGGAGACCGCAGGTGTTGGCAAGGATGCAGAGAAAGAGTGATACTTCTTCACTTCTGGTGGGATTGCAAGATGGTACAACCACTCTGAAGTCAGTCTGCCGGTTCCTCAGAAAAATGGACATGGCACTTCCAGAGGACCCTGCTATACCTCTCCTGGGAATATATCCAGAGGATTCCCCAGCATGCAATAAAGACACCTGCTCCACTATGTTCAAAACAGCTTTCTTTCTTTCTTTCTTTCTTTCTTTCTTTCTTTCTTTCTTTCTTTCTTTCTTTCTTTCTTTCTTTCTTTCTTTCTTTCTTTCTTTCTTTCTTTCTTTTTTTCTTTCTTTCTTTCTTTCTTTCTTTCTTTCTTTCTTTCTTTCTTTCTTTCTTTCTTTCTTTCTTTCTTTCTTTCCTGCCTTCTTTCTTTCTCTTTCTTTTTTCTATTTTTACTCTTTTTTTCTTTTCTATATTCTTTATTTACATTCTAAATGATTTCCCCTTTCCCGGTTCTCCCCTCTTCATATGTCCCATAAGCCTTCTTCACTCCACTGATTCTCCAATCACCACCCTTCTTTTGCTCTGCTCTAGTACTCCCCTACAATGCTAGATCAAGCCTTTCCAGGATGAGTGCCCTCTCCTTATTACTTCATGCAAATCACTTGTTATTCTAATTATTTTTTGTGTATTCAGAGGTTTTGGGCAAATTTATATTCACTTGCCAGAGATTGTGTTCCATGTATATTCTTTTGTGATTGGGTAACTTTATGTAGGATGATATTTTCCATTTCCAATCAATTGCCAAAGAATTTCATGAATTCATGGTTTTTAATTGCTGAGTAGTATTCCATTGTGTAACTATATGACATTTTCTATATCTGTTCCTCCATTGAATGACTTATGGGTTATTTCCATCTTTGGCTATTATAAATAAGGCTGAAATGAGCATAATGGAGCATGTGTCCTTATTTCATGCTAGGGAATCCTCTGGGTATATACACAGGAGAGGTATAGCAGGGTCACATGGAAGTATCATGGCCAGTTTTCTGAGGAACCATCAGACTGATATCAGAGTGGTTGTACCATTTTGCAATCCCACCAAAGGTAAAGAAGTGTTAGTCTTTCTCTGTATCAGCAACTCAACTCCAAGGCGATCAAGGACCTCCATGTAAAACCAGACACTGCATCCTTATTTATAATAGCCAGAAGCTATTATATGGGAGTCTCACAACTCCAATTTGGCCCTCTGTATCACTCTAAGCACTAGCTTATTCCACTCCACTGCTGCTGCTATTCGTGGTCATCCTATGGTACTGCGATATCCAATAAACTGCGGTTTTCATTTGCAAAGAGGCAGCACATCCACCTATTTCTTCTGATATGCTGTCTTTAAGGTGGAAATCCTCAAATTCATCACAAAATCAATTAAGACTGGGATTTCAGCTGCCACTGGGATTGAAAAATCTCCAATGATATTTTCTGACCACTCACATTGACAAGCCTCAACAGTTCTCCAAACCTGGCAATTTCTTAAATATTTCCTGCATGCCAGCAAGAGGCCTTTCTCTGGAATACAACTTCTTTGTGTTCTCAGGAAACACTTATCAAATATTTCACCTTAGAAGCACTAGTCTCTTCTAAATTACTGGCAATTTCTTATCTCTAGCTTACCAGTATCAGTTGCCCTCATAACCTCTTCTTCTCTTGATTCTAAAGGCATAGTGAGTTGCCTGAAGCTGCCAAGTGCTATTGGTTGCTGTGGTAGGAACATTCCGCCCACCATCCCCCAGTTCAATTACATTTACACAACTTTCCTATGTCCCAATTATCTGTATTTGGCTGCCAAGTAACTAGCTAAGTAAACTGACTTGAACTCAGAAATCTGGATGGTCTTCATACATGGGTGATGAAAATAAAGTTGTATGCCAACAGGCCTAGACCTAAGTTTTTCTTTACCTGGAACATGCTCTATACCAAGACTGTATAGAACTCAGAAATAAACTTGCTTTTGGCTCCTGTGAATAAAGATAAATTCCACCACGCCTGAATCTAAGATTTTCATGGTGAAAATGCTTCTAGATGTATAATAAATCTTATATTATTCCAGGCCAGGATTTGGATCAAAATCATGTGTGTCATCAGATCACTATGAAGTAACTTCATTTTCATTAATTTCTACTGAGAAACACCTTAAGAAATGTTCAACATCATTAATCATTAGGGAAATGCAAATCAAAACAACCCTGAGATTTCACCTCACACCAGTCAGAATGGCAAAGATCAAAAACTCAGAAGACAGGTGTTGGTGAGGATGTGGAGAAAGAGGAACACTCCTCCACTGCTGGTGGGATTGCAAGATGGTGCAACCACTCTGGAAATCAGTCTGGCGGTTCCTCAGAAAACTGGGCATGTCACTTCCTGAGGACCCTGTTATACCACTACTGGGCATATATCCAGAGGATTCTTCAGCATGAAATAAGGACACATGCTCCACTATGTTCATAGCAGCCCTATTTGTAGTAGCCAGAAGCTGGAAAGAACCTAGATGTCCTTCAACGGAGGAATGGATACAAAAAATGTGGTATATTTACACAATGGAGTACTATTCAGCCATTAGAAACAATGAATTCATGAAATTCTTAGTCAAATGAATGGAGCTGGAGAACATCATACTACCTGAGGTAACCCAGTCTCAAAAGATCAATCATGGTATGCACTCACTGATAAGTGGATATTAGCCTTGAAACTTTGAATACCCAGGACATAATCCACAAATTAAATGATGTCCAAAAAGAATGGAGGAGTGGACCCTGGTTCTGGAAAGACTCAGGGCAAGAGTTTAGGGGAATTCCAGAACAGGGAAGTGGGAAGGGGTAGATGGAAGAATAGGGGGACAGAAGAGGGCTTAGGGGACTTGCGGGGAGTGGGGAACCAGAAATGGGGAAATCATTTGCAAGGGGAAATCATTTGCAATGTAAATAAAAAAAATAAAAATGAAAAAAATATTAAAAAAAAAGAAACAAAAACAACAGAAAACACACATATACGTGGAAACTGAACAATATTCTACTCAATGATAAACTGGTTAAGAAAGAAATGAAGAAAGAAATTAAAGACGTTTTAGAACTTAGTGAAAATGAAGACTCAACATACACAAATCTAAGCGAAACAATGAAAGCAGTACTAAGAGGAAAACTCACAGCCCTGAGTGCCTCCAAAAAGAAAATGGAGAGAGCATACACTAACAGCTTAATAACACACCTGAAAGCACTGGAACAAAAAGAAGCTAATTCACCCAGGAGGAGTAGAAGGCAGTAAATCATCGAATTCAAGGCCGAAATCAATCAAGTAGAAACAAAGAGAACCATAGAAAGAATTGACAAAACACGGAGCTGGTTCTTTGAGAAAATCAACAAGATAGATGAACCGTTACCAGACTAACCAAAAGGCAAAGAGACAGTATCCAGATTAACAAACTTAGAAACGAAAAGAGATATATAGCAATAGAAACTGAGGAAATTCAAAAAATAATTAGATCCTACTACAAAAGCCTATACTCAACACAACTGGAGAATCTGGAGGAAATGGACAGTTTCCTAGACTGATATCTGAAACCAAAACTAAATCACGATCAAATATATCAACTAAACAGTCCAATAACACCTAAAGAAATAAACAGGGTCATAGAAAGTATCCCAACCAAAAAAAGCACGTGACCAGATGGCTTCAGTGCACAATTCTCTCAGACCTTCATAGAAGAGCTAACACCAATACTCTTCAAACTATTCCACAAAATAGAAACAGAAGGTAATCTACGCAACTCGTTCTATGAAGCCACAATTACGCTGATACCAAAACCACACAAAGATATAACAAAGAAAGAGAACATCAGGCCAATTTCCCTTATGAACATCAATGCAAAAATAATAAAATTCTTTCCAACCGAATCCAAGAACACATCAAAACGATCATCCACCATGATCAACTGGGCTTCATCCCTGGGATGCAGGGATGGTTCAATATAAGGAAACCCAAAAATGCTATCCTCTACATAAACAAACTCAAAGAAAAAAAAAAAACATATGATCATCTCATTAGATGCAGAAAAAGCATTTGACAAAATTCAGTAACTTTCATGCTAAAAGTCTTGGAAAGAACAGGAATTCAATTCCCATACCTAAACATTGATAAAGCAATATACAGCAAATCCGTAGCCAACATCAAACTAAATGGAGAGAAACTTTAAGCAATCCCAATAAAATCAGGGAACAGACAAGGCTGTCCTCTCTCCATATCTTTTCAAAATAGTACTTGCAGTTCTACCTAGAGCAATTAGACAACATAAGGAGGTCAAGGGGATACCAATTGGAAAGGAAGAAGTCAAATTAACACTATTTGCAGATGACATAATAGTCTACTTAAGTGACCTGAAAACCTCCACCAGAGAACTCCTACAGCTGATAAACAACTTCAACAATGTGGCTGGTTATAAAATCAACTCAAGCAAATCAGTTGCCTTCCTATATTCAAAAGATAAGCAGGGTGAGGAAGAAGTTAGGGAAATGACACACTTCAAATTGGCCAAACAATATGAAGTATCTTGGTGTGACTTTAACCAAAAAGGTGAAAGATCTATGTGACAAGAACTTCAAGTCTCTGAAGAATGAAATCGAAAAAGACCTCCGAAAATGGAAAAATCTGCCATCCTCATGGATCGGCAGGATTAATATATTTAAAATGGCCATCTTACCAAAAGCAATCTACAGATTCAATGAAATCCCCATCAAAATCCCAACTCAGTTCTTCACAGAGTTAGAAAAAGCAATTCTCAAATTCATCTGGAAAAACAAAAAACCCAGGATAGCTAAAAGTATTCTCAACAACAAAAGAAATTTTGGGTGAATCAGTATCCCTGATTTCAAGCAATACTGCAGAACAATAGTGTTAAAAACTGCATGGTGTTGCCCCAGTGACAGATAAGTGGACAAATGGAATAAAATTGAAGATCCAGAAATGAATCCACACACCTATGGTCACTTGATCTTCCACAAAGAAGCCAAAAACATCCAGTGGAAAAAAGATAGTCTTTTCAGCAAATGGTGCTGGTTCAATTGGAAGTCAGCATGCAGAAGAATGCGAATTGACCCATTCTTATGTCCATGTACTATACTTCACTCCAAGTGGATCAAGGACCTCCATGTAAAACCAGACACACTGAGACTAATAGAAAAGAAAATGTTGAAGACCCTAGAGGACATGGGTACAGAGGAAAAGTTCCTTAACAGATCACCAATAGCGTATGCTCTAAGATCAAGAATTGACAATGGGACTTCATAAAATTAAAAAGTTTCTGTAAGGCAAAGGACACTGTTAAAAGGACAAAATGGCAACCATCAAATTGGGAAAGGATATTCATGAATCTACATCTGATAGAGGACTAATATCCAATATATACAAAGAACTCAAGAAGTTAGACCCCAGGAAACCAAAAAACCGTATTACAAAATGGGGTATAGATCTAAACAAAGAATTTTCACCTGAAGAAATTCGGATGGCCGAGAGGCACCTTAAGAAGTGCTCAACATCATTAGTCATTAGAAAAATGGAAATCAAAATAAACTGAGATTTCACCTTATACCAGTCAGAATTGCTAAGGTCAAAAACTCAGGAGACAGCAGGTGCTGGCAAAGATGTAGAGAAAGAGGACCACTCCTCAACTGCTGGTCGGGCTGTAAGATGGTACAACCACTTTGGAAATCAGTCTGGTGGTTCCTCAAAAAACTGGACATGACACTTCCGGAGGACCCTTCTATATCTGTCCTGGGCATATACCAAAAGGATTCCCAGGCATGCAATAAAGACACATGCTCCATTATGTTCAGAGCGGCCTTATTTATAATAGACAGATCCTGGACAGAACCTAGATGCCCCTCAAAGGAGGAATGGATACAGAATATGTGGTATATTTACACAATGGAATATTACTCAGCAATTAGAAACAAGGAATTCACAAAATTTTAGGCAAATGGTTTGATTTGGAAAATATCATCCTAAGTGAGATAACCCAGTCACAAAAGAATACACATGGAAAGCAATCTCTGATAAGAGGGTATTAATTAGCCCAGAAGCCCTGAATGAACAAAGCACAAATCGCATAAAAAATGACACACATGAAGAAGTATGGAGAAGGTCCTGATCACGGAAAGGATTGGTCTTGCATTGGAGGGCAATATAAGGACAGAGAAAACAGGAGGGTAGTGATTGCGGATTGGATGGAGAGAAGAAGGTTTATGGGACAAATGGGAAGGGGGAATCTGTGAAAAGGGAAATCATTTGGTTTGTAAACAAAGAATATAGAAAAAATATTTTTTAAAAATATTTGAATCACAGTTACGGCCTCTATTTCTAGATACAGTCCTCTCCTGACAGAGTTGACCACTGAGAATAGTCATCACAATCCAAAACTAGTTAATTTGAAACACAACCATATTACCTTCTGTCCAAATGGGAATAATAGCCAGTTAATAATAATGCCTATAATGATGTAAGTTTCTCTAGGTTCACTGCAAAATCATAAACAGTAAGTTAAGTGGTATCTTACCCAATATTAACACTTCCTTAATCATATTTAATATTCATCTACAGAACATTTACCTCCATTCCATTTCCTGGTTCTCAACTTATCTCTGAACCATACATTTTGTATTTTTCTTCCTTAGTTTGGTGCACTTGATTAATAAAACCTTCCCTGTAAGGCTCTACCACTGGAGCATGTTGAAATGAATTGGCTTTGTGAACGTCTTTCTTACAGTTATATTCTAAATCCATTTACCTTATGCTCAGGCAGACTCTTCAGAGAAGGCAAAAAGACCTAAAACAAAATAACATGAAAATTGTTTCTAAGCCACATACTAAATTTCTATTCCTCTGAAATCCCTTGAACCAGGTCTCAACAGTTGAAATCACTCTCAGCACCACTGTCTTCCATGCTATAATACTTTGTCCAATTGAGCCCCACTTAATCCATCCCACAGCTTTCTATAGTGACAAAATCTGCATTTTTAAAAATAATGCTCACACCTATGTCAATAATATCGAAGTACCTGGCCCCCATATCTGTTTTAGGTTTCATTGCCATATAATCTCTATCCCTAAGACAATTCTTATACAGGAAGACATTCAATCAAGGCTGGGTTACAGTTTTAGAGCTTCCTTCTTTTTTAATCATGGCATGACGTACAGTATTATGCAGAAAGACTCATTAATAAAGAAGCCAATTGTCCTACATTATAACCCTAAAGCAGGCAGAAGACTCTTCCACAGCCATCCAGGAGGACCCTCTAGACCCCATTGCCCAGACTTGAGAATTTCTTTTTTTTTTCCATATTTATTTTTTATTCGATATGATTTATTTACATTTCAAATGATTTCCCCTTTTCTAGCCCCCCCACTCCCCGAAAGTCCCGCAAACCCCCTTCTCTTCCCCTGTCCTCCCACCCACCCCTTCCCACTTCCCCGTTCTGGTTTTGCTGAATACTGTTTCACTGAGTCTTTCCAGAACCAGGGGCCACTCCTCCTTTCTTCTTGTACCTCATTTGATGTGTGGATTATGTTTTGGGTATTCCAGTTTTCTAGGTTAATATCCACTTATTAGTGAGTGCATACCATGATTCACCTTTTGAGTCTGGGTTATCTCACTTAGTATGATATTCTCTAGCTCCATCCATTTGCCTAAGAATTTCATGAATTCATTGTTTCTAATGGCTGAATAGTACTCCATTGTGTAGATATACCACATTTTTTGCATCCACTCTTCTGTTGAGGGATACCTGGGTTCTTTCCAGCATCTGGCAATTACAAATAGGGCTGCTATGAACATAGTAGAACATGTATCCTTATTACATGGTGGGGAGTCTTCTGGGTATATGCCCAGGAGTGGTGTAGCAGGATCTTCTGGAAGTAAGGTACCCAGTTTTCGGAGGAACCGCCAGACTGATTTCCAGAGTGGTTGTACCAATTTGCAACCCCACCTGCAGTGGAGGAGTGTTCCTCTTTCTCCACACCCTCTCCAACACCTTCTGTCTCCTGAATTTTTAATCTTAGCCATTCTGACTGGTGTAAGATGAAATCTTAGGGTTGTTTTGATTTGCATTTCCCTAATGACTAATGAAGTTGAGCATTTTTTAAGATGTTTCTCCGCCATCCGAAGTTCTTCAGGTGAGAATTCTTTGTTTAACTCTGTACCCCATTTTTAAATAGGGTTGTTTGGTTTTCTGGAGTCTAACTTCCTGAGTTCTTTATATATATTGGATATTAGCCCTCTATCTGATGTAGGATTGGTGAAGATCTTTTCCCAATTTGTTGGTTGCCGATTTGTCCTCTTGATGGTGTCCTTTGCCTTACAGAAACTTTGTAACCTTATGAGGTCCCATTTGTCAATTCTTGCTCTTAGAGCATACGCTATTGGTGTTCTGTTCAGAAACTTTCTCCCTGTACCGATGTCCTCAAGGGTCTTCCCCAATTTCTTTTCTATTAGCTTCAGAGTGTCTGGCTTTATGTGGAGGTCCTTGATCCATTTGGATTTGAGCTTAGTACAAGGAGACAAGGATGGATGATGGCTTCAGTGCAGAATTCTATCAGACCTTCAAAGAAGAGTTAACACCAATACTCTTCAAACTATTCCACAAAATGGAAACAGAAGGAACACTACCCAATTCCTTCTACGAAGCCACAATTACGCTGATACCAAAGCCACACAAAGACCCAACAAAGAAAGAGAACTTCAGACCAATTTCCCTTATGAACATCGATGCAAAAATACTCAATAAAATTATTGCCAACCGAATCCAAGAACACATCAAAACGATCATCCACCATGATCAAGTAGGCTTTATCCCGGGAATGCAGGGTTGGTTCAATATACGGAAATCCATCAATACAATCCACTACATAAACAAACTCAAAGAACAAAACCACATGGTCATTTCATTGGATGCTGAAAAAGCATTTGACAAAATTCAGCATCCCTTCATGCTTAAAGTCTTGGAGAGAACAGGAATTCAAGGCCGATACCTAAACATAGTAAAAGCAATATACAGCAAACCGGTAGCCAGCATCAAACTAAATGGAGAGAAACTTGAAGCAATCCCACTGAAATCAGGGACCAGACAAGGCTGCCCCCTTTCTCCTTATCTTTTCAATATTGTACTTGAGGTACTAGCTCGGGCACTTCGACAACATAAGGAGGTCAAAGGGATACAAATTGGAAAGGAAGAAGTCAAACTATCATTATTTGCAGACGACATGATCGTCTACCTAAGTGACCCAAAGAACTCCACTAGAGAGCTCCTACAGCTGATAAACAACTTCAGCAAAGTGGCAGGTTATAAAATCAACTCAAGCAAATCAGTGGCCTTCCTATACTCAAAGGATAAGCAGGCTGAGAAAGAAATTAGGGAAATGACCCCCTTCACAATAGCCACAAACAGTATAAAGTATCTTGGGGTGACTCTTACCAAACATGTGAAAGATCTGTATGACAAGAACTTCAAGACTCTGAAGAAGGAAATGGAAGAAGACCTCAAAAAATGGGAAAACCTCCCATGCTCCTGGATCGGTAGAATCAATATAGTTAAAATGGCCATTTTGCCTAAAGCACTATACAGATTCAATGCAATACCCATCAAAATCCCAACTCAATTCTTCACAGAGTTCAAAAGATCAATTATAAAATTCATCTGGAACAACAAAAAACCCAGGATAGCTAAAACTATTCTCAGCAACAAAAGAAAATCTGGGGGAATCAGTATCCCTGACCTCAGGCTATACTACAGAGCAATAGTGTTAAAAACTGCATGGTATTGGTACAGTGACAGGCAGGAGGAGCAATGGAACAGGATTGAAGATCCAGAAATGAACCCACACACCTATGGCCACTTGATCCTCGACAAAGAGGCTGAAAACATCCAATGGAAAAAAGATAGCCTTTTCAACAAATGGTGCTGGTTCAACTGGAGGTCAGCATGCAGAAGAATGCGAATTGATCCATACTTGTCTCCTTGTACTAAGAATTTCAAGAAACATACAAGACCTAACTACATTGTGACATGCAGTTACATACTTCCTGTAAGAAAGCTTCATCTTCCCCAATATGAAAACATCTGATTATTCCACATTTTCCATGGGGTAAGCATTTTCAATCAATCACATTCCACTCTAAGGAACCCATTAGATTATTCAAACACATGAGTGCATTGGGGCTATACCTATACATACCCATACAAAAATACATTAAATACAACTCCACATTTTCTAGCACAGCCTCAACAGTGTTTTAAAGTTAAAGTCTCTTTTAAGATTCATGCATTCTTAGAACTGCAATCCCTTATAAAATGAAAGTGAAATAGTAGGTCATATACTCCAAAAACTTGACAGTGAGGAAATCCTAAACCAAATCAAGACCAAAAACATGCTGAGCAAACACCAAAGACTATATCTACATTTCTGACATCCTGTATTCTCTCAGCTTTCTTAACTATTATCTATCTCTTTCACTAGGGCTGTTCTCATTTCCACATTGCATCTTTACATAGCAGGTATCTAATATGGTTCAGGCATGATTCTCTGGATTCTTACAAAGGGCTTGAGTCACTCTTCCAACTATTCTTTCTCTATCACACTAGGCTCTGGAAAACTTCACTCCATGATTGCTGCTCTCCTTGGCGGTCATCCCATGGAACTGACATTTCAAATACAGTGGCATCTTCTTCTGTAACTAGGCAGCATTTTTACCAAGAGTCTCTGGTAAGCTTTCATCAAGGTTCCAAGCATCAGCTTCATTTCAAAAAACCCTTCAGTCTGGAGTCTTCACTTGCCCATGAGGCTGTGCTTCCTTCACAGATATTTACTGGTCTCCCACACTGGCAAGACTCAATGGCTATTCATTATCCCTTTAGTCATTCACATTCATTGCCACCTGGCAGGTTCTTACCTATTACCAGGTAGCCAGCAGGAGGCTTTTCTCTGGAATTCAGGTTCTTTGTGATTTCTGGTAACAGTTCCCAGAAAATTTCTCCTCAGTGATGCTATGAATCATTATCTGAACTCTTTCTAAGCAGCATATATTGTACCAGTACCCTGTTCAATTCTTCATTCTAAACCCATAGGTGTCGCGTCCACCCTTGCCAGCAAAGAGGATGCAACACCAAGGAGTTTCCCCCTTTAATGGCTTATTAAGGAAACCTTGAATTAAGCTTATTTCTTCTTTTGGCGGCCCCCGGCTCTCTCCCAGCCTCACCTTATAAAGCCTACTCAGCTCAGACTGCCCAGGGAGATAGCCGTTTTCTCATAGGTCAACTAAGTGAGTACCTCATTAGCATGTAATTGTGATCAGGAAAACAGCACACCGCACATGTACTCAAGTGATTTACTACCAGGAAGATACATGTGGCCAGCGCCATCTTGTAATAGAGATGAACAAAGGGTAGCTTACTACACAAAGGTACATTCTAGAATTTAACAAATTCTTCTGGATGCTGGATCTGTAAATTTTCTCCCAGGATCAATTACATTTACACAAGGTTTCTGTTTTCAGTGATTTCATTATCTAAGTTTGGATGTCATGGAACTAGCTCTGTAATTCTTGAATTTGATAGATCTTGAACTCAGATATGTATGGCTCTCACACCTGAGTAATGTGACGAAAGTCTTATATCACTATGATTGGACCAAAGGTTTTGTATACCTGGAAATTATTCTGTAACAGGATGGACAGGAACTAAGAAATCTGCATTCAACTCTCTCCTGTGATTAAGGATATGTACCTTACCTGTCCCCAAGCTTTTCATGGCTAATATGCTTCTAGGTCTGGATCTAAACCTTTATCCTCCCAATTCTTGATTTTATATCAAAATCCTTTGTTTTCCAGCCTTAAGGCCTGGATCATAGGTGTGCCCTCCATTTCTGGATTGTAGTTAATTTAGGTGTAATGAAGGTAAACACTGAGAGTAATCATCCCAATCTATAGCTTGTCTATTTGACAAACAATTATGTCTCTTTATGTTCACATGAAAAAATTAACCCAGTCATAATAATGTCTAACATGATATATCTCAGGATTCACTGCTAAAACATAAATACCAAGCTTATCCATGTGGGATCTTACCCCTTCTCTTATCTATTTGATTCCTTCTGTTACCACTTTGTCAGGAAGTGTATAGCACTGTGCATGAAGATGTGATGCTGGAAGAGCCAAGTGTCCTACATCATGACCCATGTGCAGAGAGGGGACACCTTCCCTCAGACCACTGGAAATATCATCAGTATCACCCTGCCTAGACTTGAGAATTTCAAGAAATCTCAAAGCCTAACATTTACTGTGATTCACGATGATATATTTCATATCCTAACCCTAATTTTTCAAAGTTCTGATAAATCCTGATAATTATGCAGTTTCAAACCACCACACTATGGCTTCCTCTTGAAAGTTGACTTCACCAATCAGATCACTATGGAGAAAGCGTGGTTTTCAATAGCAACAAAAACAGAAAGCCCAAATACACATGGAGGCTGAGCAATGCTCTACTCATTGACACCTTGGCCAACGAAGAAATAAAGAAAGAAATCTGAGTGATTTTAGAATTTAATGAAAATGAAGGCATAATATAACCAAATCTTTGGGACACAATGAAAGCAATACTAAGGAAAAAACTCATAGCCCTGAGTTCCTCCAAAAAATAAAACTGAGAGAGGGTACACTAGCACCTTAGGGACAACCTGAAAGCACTGGATCAAAAAGAAGCCAATTCACCCAGGAGGAGTAGAAGACAGGAAATCACCAAACTCAGGGCTGAAACCAATCAAATTGAAGCAAAGTGAACCATACAAAGAATAAACGAATCTAGGAGCATATTCTTTGGGAAAATCAACCAGATAGATCAACCATTAGCCAGACTGATGAAATGGCACTGAGAAAGTATCCAAATTAAAAAAAAATTAGAAATGAAAATGGGGATATAACAACAGAAACTGAGGAAATCAAAAAAAATCATCATATCCTACTTCAAAAGTCTATACCGAACACAACTGGAGAATCTGGAGAAAATGCACAATTTCCTATACCAACACCAAATACCAAAATTGAATCAGGACTAAATAGATCATCTAAACATTTCCATAACCCCTAAATAAATGGAAAAGTTCAGAGAAAGCATTCCAACCAAAAAAAAAAAAAGCACAGGACCAGATGTTTTCAGTGCAGAATTCCTTCAGACCTTCGAAGAACACCTAACACCAATACTCTTTAAACTATGCCACAAAATAGAAAGAGAAGCCTTCTACGAAACTATAATTATGCTGATACCAAAACCACACAAAGATCCAAAAAAGAAAGAAAACTTCAGACCAATTTCCCTTATGAACATCGATGCAAAAATACTCAATAAAATTCTTGCCAACCGAATCCAAGAATACATAAAAACGATCATCCACCCCGATCAAGTAGGCTTTATTCCAGGGATGCAGGGATGATTAAATATATGGAAATCCATCAATGCTATCCACTACATAAACAAACTCAATGGAAAAAAGCACATGGTCATTTCATTGCATGCCGAAAAAAGCATTTGACAATATTCAGCATCCTTTCATGCTTAAAGTCTTGGAAAGAACAGGAAATCAAGGTCCATACCTTAACATAGTAAAAGAAATATACAGCAAACCGGTAGCCCCCTTCAAACTAAATGGATAGAGACTTGAAGCAATCCCACTAAAATCAGGGACTAGACAATCCCTGCAAAAGGGGTGCACTTTATCTGCTTATCTTTTCAATATTGTACTTGAGTTACTAGCTCAGGAAATTAGAAAACATAAGGAGGTCAAAGGGATACAAATTGGAGAGGAAAAAGTCAAACTATCATTATTTGCAGGTGATATGATAGACTACCTAAGTGATATGTTTCTATCTCCCAAGTTCCTACAAACCCAACTTATTATTTAAGCATGTACAAACCCAGAAGTCATTAGTTTGGCCATTTAATTTTCTCTGAATTTCTCCTTCTCCCCACTACGTGATGGCCATGTGGTGGGGTAGCTTCGGAGGCCTTGAAATGCCTGGAATTGCACAGTTCTTGAAAACAGATATTTAGGTTCAGAGTCCTGAACTGCCAGTTTGAAGCTTGTCATGGAGTCATCCTAGCCTTCTCACTTTCAATGTTCACTGTACCACAGGGTTTCTTTGGTCAGGGTAAATCATTTCCATAGTAAATAGATGCCTCAAGAACCAGATAAAATGTTAGAAGAATGAGACAATTCCCAAGGGAATCCAGGCCTAATAGGGCCATAAGAGTTTTGGTTTCTCATTAATACTGAAACTTGTGAACACAAGGTTTATTCCACTGCTCTCAATATTTCCTTATGCTGACTGTTAATGTCCTTTGGTCCATTAAAAATGGAAAGTGTTTGATTCAAGATACTGTAGAATATTAATTCTTAAAGACACCATGCTATTATTCAGCCTTTGATGAAGACTCTCCAGATCCCCACTCAGCAAATTCTTCTGTATAACAAAAACATATTACTGTAGGTTTTATTTCTCTGCATTGTATAATCCAGCAAGATAAAACCTGCTCATTAATTCTAAGTGACAGATCACAACTCAATGTTTTAGACCCCTAAACAACTCACCCAGCACAGAGAATCTTATTTTTCTGCTTTTAGCTTGAGAAAGTTTGCCCACCTTGTTCTAGTTCCAATGTTTACCTCTACAATGCTCCAAGGACACTTGCTCCAGATAATCTCTAACCTTCCTAAAGGCATAAACTATTGCCTGATTTCCTCATTCAGTACTTTCTCATTTCATGCTTAATATTTCCTCTACCCATTGCCTTTTCAATTGTGTTTTCCATCTCCCTTCTCTCTCTCTCTCTCTTTCTCTCTCTCTCTCTCTCTCTCTCTCTCTCTCTCTCTCTCTCTCTCTCTCTCTCTCTCTGTATGTATATATATATATCGTCATATCAGACATATATTTGTGAAAATTTTTATTTAATAAAAATACTTTTGCTTCAAAAATTGTAAACACAATACATTTTTAAATACAAAAGTTAGAAGAACATTGAACCACCTATCACTGTCAGGTATACATTGAGCCTTTGAATGTTGATATCACAATGACCTGTCACCCTGACTAATAAAGAATCATAAGACCTCAGTGGTTGGTTTACCAACTGCAGCTTTCAGTTTGGAATTTAGCGAATAGAAGGAAAATGATCATTTTCCATCCATTTATTAGTTCTTGATTCCTTGCTCTACTGTAATTGTATGTATATAATAACTACTGTGATTCTTATGATAGTCTAATGGAATCAGTACTTGATCTATCTAGATTCCTCCACATTTTCAGAACTAACTTATAACTTGACAGTGGCTTTATTCAAACATACTAATTAGCAATATTAATTACTAATCCTCAAAGAAACGAAGTTATCATGTAATGGGAGGTATGATTTGATCTTCCAAGAGAATACTTTCTATAATCCTTAGAAATACATATCCTGGAAATGAGAGAGGAACATTTAAGAGACTATCAGATTGTTTTTGCCCACTACAAACACAAGCTTTTCTTTTAAACTGGTCACCGTCAACCTAAAACCTATGAGTCTGATTTTCTGAAAATTTCTATTTTTTTACTAGATATGATATGAGTTTTTTTTTTTACAGTTTTCAATATTTTAATGTTCATATAGATAGAAAGAAATCCCTTTCCAAACATGTCTATTTACTTTCAATATTACATACCATGAAATGGATGCAACCATAATGTTTTTAAAAATTATTTTTACATTATTGTTGACCATGTGTGATGTTAACCAATGGCTGCTTTCCCTTCTGACTCCTCTAATGTCAAGGCTCCTAAACCCTTTCTTGATAAAACCTGGTGTCTCTCTCCATATTCTTTGAAAGATATATCAAATATTTTGGGCTGTGTATTATTCATTTAATATATGCTTTAGTCTTCAAATTTTATGAGCAGGTTAGAGCAAAGAACCAAAAAGAGTGTAGCTATCAATCTGTCTTTTGATCTATCATCCATTTGTCTCTATGTTCTATCACTTATATAACTTTCATATACATATCTACGGTTATGAAAATGTTATTCCTTCCAAAGTATTATAGTTCAACAACTATTACAAAATATTTTTAAAGTTCCTAAGAATAAGAAAAAGTGCATGTGATCCTGTGTTTGTTGGAATGTGCCTTAGGATATTGACATCACAAAGGTTCTTAAGCATGACTACTACAGAACCCTCAGATTTCAGCTGTGTGTCTAGAAACTGTAGTAAGCAGTTTGGTGTTCAAGAACAAGAAGGGAAAATTCAAGTTTATTGAAAGGTTCTCTCTGTCAGGCTCCACTGAAAAGGTATTTTTATAAGAAATTTGTTTCTCTTGATTGCCTAATTCTATCAGGAAATATTCTCTCTTTATTCCTCCAGGTCTTATAAGCTATCTCAACTCTGAAGTGGTTTTTTGAAAAGGGAGTTATTGGAGGAATATCCAATAAGGTGTACTATTTTTTAAGAATACAGGAGAACAATTTCTGTATATGTTAAAAAAATTATCCTATAATGGGTGATGATTATTTTATGTGCAACCCAATTGTTTTAAGTACCATAACTACACAAACACACACACACACACACACACACACACACACACACATCTATCTATCTATCTATCTATCTACCTATCTATCTATCTATCTATATACATATATATATATATATATATATTCTGCATGTATATTTGACAAATATCTGTTATTCCATATAAATACTCAAGAATCATCAATTATTCACTAATATAAAAGTCACATAAATGAAGGGAAGAAACAGTATGTGGCATTTTCTCAAATATGACATAGTCTTACACTATGGACCTCACACTACTAATTTCCCATATTTTTCCCTTATTATTTGATTTCCATGAGATGCTACATAATTGTAAGATTTAAAGTGAATGTTCCACACTATTTTATGTACAGTACTTAGTCATTCTTGGCTTACTAAATAAATTTTTTTTTTACCTAAAATGTGTGTATCTTCTTCCAAAAACTTTTATGTTTCCTGAAATTTTTACAAACATTAGACACTAACATTCACAGTGTGGGTGAAGTTTATTTTTTGTCTCTTCAAATTTTCTCAGGACAGATTGAACAAATTAGGAATTGAGTATATATATTCTACATAAAGTATATATAAAACTACATATGTAGTTTTATAAAAATATTTCTCCTGTTGTTGCAGAAATATTATAATGGTTATCTATCTATCTATTTATCATCTAGTTATGGTTGTTAAGTGCATTATTAGTCTCATAGTAGATGACTGTCAATATTTCTACTTACAATGAAGAATATCTTCAGTTTTAGTACAACATATTAACTTAACAGTGTGTTCCATGCAGACTAGCAGCTCCAGGTTCAGAAACTCACACATATACAAACACAAGCACCAACAAACACAAATATACATATGCACACACACATACACACACACACATACACACTCGTGTTATACTCAACCAATCAAAACATAATAGAAAAGTCACAAATCTGGGAAGGATTATGTGAAAAAAGAGATTGGGGCAATGGATTCAGAAAATATGATATATTTACAGTATAGAATACAACTCAACTATTAAAAACAATGAAATTATGAAATTTTACGGAAGTGTGTGGAACTGGAGAATGCCATCCTGAGTTAGGCATCCCAATTGCAAAATAACACACATGGAATGCACTCACTGATAAGCTTAGAATACAAAAGTCTCAACTCACATATGAAATCATTCCCAAGAAGAAGGAAGAAGCATGTTCTGGTCCTGGAAAGGCTCAGTGTAGCATTTCAGGGACTACTAAGGCAGGGAAAAAGGGAAGACGTGATTGGGGGACAGAGAGAGGCAAGGGAGCATATGCGACTTTTGAGGACTTTCCTGGGTTTCCTAGAAAGGGGATATCATTTTAAATGTAAATAAAGTTCTTTATATATATAGGATATTAGCCCTCTATCTGATGTAGGATTGGTGAAGATGTTTTCCCAATTTGTTGGTGGCCGATTTGTCCTTTTGATGGTGTCCTTTGCCGTGCAGAAACTTTGTAATTTTATGAGGTCCCATTTGTCAATTCTTGATCTTAGAACATATGCTATTGGTGTTCTGTTCAGAAATTTTCTCCCTGTACCAATGTCCTCAAGGGTCTTCCCCAGTTTCTTTTCTATTAGCTTCAGAGTGTCTGGCTTTATGTGGAGGTCCTTGATTCGTTTGGATTTGAGCTTAGTACAAGGCGGTAAAGATGGATCAATTCGCATTCTTCTGCATGCTGACCTCCAGTTGAACCAGCACCATTTGTTGGAAAGGCTATCTTTTTTCCATTGGATGTTTTCAGCCCCTTTGTCGAGGATCAAGTGGCCATAGGTGTGTGGGTTCATTTCTGGATCTTCAATCCTTTTCCATTGATCTGCCTGCCTGTCATTATACCAATACCATGCAGTTTTTAACACTATTGCTCTGTAGTATTGCTTGAGGTCAGGGATACTGATTCCCCCACAATTTCTTTTGTTGCTGAGAAGCGTTTTAGCTATCCTGGGTTTTTTGTTATTCCAGATGAATTTGTTAATTGCTTTTTCTAACTCTGTGAAGAATTGAGTTGGGATTTTGATGGGTATTGCATTGAATCTGTATATTGCTTTTGGCAAAATGGCCATTTTAACTATATTGATTCTGGCGATCCATGAGCATGGGAGGTTTTCCCATTTTTTGAGGTCTTCTTCCATTTCCTTCTTCAGAGTCTTGAAGTTCTTATCGTAAAGATCTTTCACATGTTTGGTAAGAGTCACCCCAAGATACTTTATACGGTTTGTGGCTATTGTGAAGGGGGTCATTTCCCTAATTTCTTTCTCAGCCTGTTTATCCTTTGAGTATACGAAGGCCACTGATTTGCTTGAGTTGATTTTATAACCTGCCACTTTGCTGAAGTTGTTTTTCAGCTGTAGGAGTTCTCTAGTGGAATTTATTGGGTCACTTAGGTAGACTATCATGTCATCTGCAAATAATGATAGTTTGACTTCTTCCTTTCCAATTTGTATCCCTTTGACCTCCTTATGTTGTTGAATTGCCCGAGCTAGTACCTCAAGTACAATATTGAAAAGATAAGGAGAGAGGGGGCAGCCCTGTCTAGTCCCTGATTTTAGTGGGATTGCTTCAAGTTTCTCTCCATTTAGTTTGATGCTGGCTACCGGTTTGCTGTATATTGCTTTTACTATGTTTAGGTATGGGCCTTGAATTCCCATTCTTTCCAAGACTTTAAGCATGAAAGGAGGCTGAATTTTGTCAAATGATTTTTTAGCATCCAATGAAATGACCATGTGGTTTTTTTCTTTGAGTTTGTTTATGTAGTGGATTGCATTGATGGATTTCCATATATTAAACCAACCCTGCATTCCCCGGATAAAGCCTGCTTGATCATGGTGGATGATCATTTTGATATGTTCTTGGATTCGGTTGGCAAGAATTTTATTGAGTATTTTTGCATCGATGTTCATAAGGGAAATTGGTCTGAAGTTCTCTTTCTTTGTTGGATCTTTGTGTGGCTTTGGTATCAGCGTAAGTGTGGCTTCGTAGAAGGAATTGGGTAGTGTTCCTTCTGTTTCTATTTTGTGGAATAGTTTGAAGAGTATTGGTGTTAACTCTTCTTTGAAGGTCTGATAGAATTCTGCATTGAAACCATCTGGTCCTGTGCTTTTTTTTGGTTGGAAGACTTTCTATGACTCCTTCTATTTCTTTAGGCGTTATGGGACTGTTTAGATGATCTATTTGGTCCTGATTTAATTTTGGTATTTGGTATCTGTCAAGGAAATTGTCCATTTCCTCCAGATTCTCCAGTTGTGTTGAGTACAGGCTCTTGTAGTAGGATCGAATGATTTTTTTGGATTTCCTCAGTTTCTGTTGTTATATCTCCCTTTTCATTTCTAAGTTTGTTAATTTGGATACTTTCTCTGTGCCCTTTGGTCAGTCTGGCTAAGGGTTTATCTATCTTGTTGATTTTCTCAAAGAACCAGCTCCTGGATTCGTTAATTCTTTGTACAGTTCACTTTGTTTCCAATTGATTGATTTCAGCCCTGAGTTTCATGATTTCCTGCCTTCTACTCCTCCTGGGTGAATTGGTTTCTTTTTGTTCCAGGACTTTCACGTGTGTCATTAAGCTGCTCTTGTATGCTCTTTCCATTTTCTTTTTGGAGGTACTCAGGGCTATGAGTTTACCTCTTAGCACTGCTTTCATTGTGTCCCAAAGATTTGGGTATGTTGTGCCTTGATTTTCATTAAATTCTAAAAAGTCTCTGATTTCTTTCTTTATTTCTTCTTTGGTCAATGTGTCATTGAGTAGAGTATTTTTCAGCCTCCATGTGTATGTGGGCTTTCTGCTGTTTTTGTTGCTATTGAAAATCACTCTTAAACCATAGTGATCGGATAGGAGGCATGGGATTAGTTCGATCATCTTATATTTGTTGAGTTCTGCCACCATGTAACAAGGATACATGCTCTACTATGTTCATCGCAGCCCTATTTATAATTGCCAGATGCTGGAAAGAACCCAGGTATCCCTCAACAGAAGAGTGGATGCAAAAAAATGTTGTATATCTACACAATGGAGTACTATTCAGCCATTAGAAACAATGAATTCATGAAATTCTTAGGCAAATGGATGGAGCTAGAGAACATCATACTCAGTGAGGTAACCCAGTCTCAAACGGTGACTCATGGTATACACTCACTAATAAGTGGATATTAACCTAGAAAACTGGAATACCCCAAACATAATCCATACATCAAATGAGGTAAAAGAAGAAAGGAGGAGTGGACCCTTGTTCTAGAAAGACTCAGTGAAGAAGTATAGGGCAAAACCAAAACGGGGAAGTGGGAAGGGGTGGGTGGGAGGACAGGGGTAGAAAAGGGGGCTTATGGGACTTTCGGGGAGTGGGGGGCTAGAAAAGGGGAAATCATCTGAAATGTAAAGAAAAAATATATCGAATAAAAAAACAGACAAAAAAAATAAAATGTAAATAAAGAATATATCAAATAAAAAAAAAGAAAAAATGGAAGGGTAAAGAGAGAATAGCAAAAAAAATTAGAAATTATTATATGTGTGTGTGTGTGTGTCTGTGTGTGTGTGTGTGTGTGTGTGTGTGTGTTTCTCAAAGGAAAAACAGCATATAAAAGGAATGATGAACAAAGGAATGTGATTTGCTTGAGGTAATTGTATATCCAGTCACATTGATGAAGTTGTTTCTCAGCTGTAGGTGTTCTCTTGTGGAGTTTCTTGTGTCTCTTAAATATACTATCATATCATCTGCAAATAGTGATAATTTGACTTCTTCCTTTACAATTTGTATCCCTTTGACCCCTTGTTTTCTAATTGCTCTAAATAGAATATTAAGTACTATATTATATAAATATGGAGATAAAGGGCAGCCTTGTCTAATCCCTATTTTGGTGTGATTGCTTCAAGTTTTTCTCCATTTAGTTTGATGCTGGCTTCTGGTTTTCTGTATATTGCCTGTAGTATGTTTAGATATGGGCCTTGATTTCCTGTTCTTTCCAAAACTTTAACATGAAAAATGCTGACTTTCGTCAAATGATTTTTCAATATCTAATGAAATGATTGTGTGTTTTTTTTTCTTTGAGTTTGTTTATGTAGGGGATTATACTGATAGCTTACCATATATTGAGCATTTCCTGCATCCCTGGTGTGAGATCTACTTGTTCATTATGAATGATCATTTTGTTGTGTTCTTGGATTCAGTTGAAAATAATTTTATTGAGTATTTATGAACTGCTATTCATAAGGGAAGTTATTCTAAAGTTCTATTTCTTTGTTAGATCATTGTGTGGTTTTGGTATCAGTGTAATTGTGGCTTCATAGAATGAATTGGATAGTGTTCTACTTCTACTATTCTATTTCTACTTTGTGGAATACTTAAAAGAGTATTGTTATTAGTTCTCCTTTGAAGGTCTAATAGAATTCTGAACTAATACCATCTAGTTCTGGGATTTTCTTTTTTCTCTCTCTCTCTCTCTTTTTACTTTTTTTCATTTTCTTTCTTTCTTTCTTTCTTTCTTTTCTTTTCTTTCCTTTTCCTTTTTTTTTCTTTTCTTCTTTTTTTTTAATTGGGAGACTGTCAAGGGCCACTTCTAGTTCATTAGAGGTTATTGGACCATTTAGATTGTATATCTGATCCAGATTAAATTTCGGTAATAGGTATCTGTCTATGAGCATATTCATTTCATTCAGATTTTCCAGTAGTGTTGAGTATAGGATTTTGTTGTAGAATCTGATAATTTTTGAATTTTCTCATTTTCTGTTGTTATTTCTCCCTTTTCATTTCTGATTGTGTTAATTTGAATAATGTCTCTGAGCCCTTTGTTTAGTCTGGCTAAAAGTTTATCTATCTTGTTGATTTCTCTAAGAACCAGTTCCCTGGTTTTGTTGATTTTTTGTTTAGTTATTTTTTATTCAACTTGGTTGATTTCATCCCTGAGTTTGATGACTTCGTGTCTTCTGCTTCTCTTGAGTGTATTAGAGTCTTTCTGTTCTAAGTCTTTCAGGTGTGCTGTTAAGCTGCAAGTGCAAACTCTCCCAAGCTTAGTTTTGGAGGCATTCAGTGCTAAGAGTTTTCCTCTTAGCCTCATTTTCATTATGTCCCATACATTTGGTAATGTTGTCCCTTCATTTTTTTTAAATTTTATAAAAAAAAAAATCATTGATTTCTTTGTTTATTTATTCTTTGACTTGGTATCAGTGTTCATCTTGGTATCTTTGTTGCTATTGAAGAACACCCTTACTCCATAGTGATCTATTAGAATTTATGGGATTAGATTGTTCTTGATATATCTACTGAGGTCTGTTTTCTGACCAATTATAGGTTTAAATTCTGGAAAGATACCGTGATGTGTTTAGAAGAAGGTATATTCTTTTGATTTAGGATGTAATGTTCTATAGATATCTATTTAATCCATATGTTCGAAACATTCTTTTAGTTTCACTGTATCTGTTTAGAGTTTGGTACACTGATTTGTACATTGAAGAGAATGGGGTCTTGAAGTCACCCATAATTATTAAGTGGGTTGTGATGTAGGCTTTAAAGTTTCTTTTATAAATGAAAATGAATCCCTTTTATTTGGAGCATAGATTTCAGAATTGAGAGTTCAACTTTGTAGATTTTTCAATTGTTGAGTATAAGGTGTCCTTTTCGTCTTATTTGATAACTTTTAGATGAAATACAATTTTATCCACTATTAGATTGGCTATTCAAGCTTCTTTCCTGGCACCATTTGCATGGAAATCTGTTTTCCTGCCTTTACTGTGAGGTAGTGTTTAGCTTTGACACTGCAATGTATTACCTTTATGCAGAAAATTGTCGAGTCGTCTTTATATATCTTGTCTGTAATTCTGTGTCTTTTTTGGGGAATTAAATCCATTGATGATAACAAATATGAAGAAACAGTGAATGTTGCTTCCTGAAAATTTTAATGTATTTTTCATATTGGTGTGGTTATGTTCTTTTTGGTTTGTTTAAAAATTATTCCTTGTTTCTTTCCATTGTATGGTTTCAATCCATTTGTTCTTGTTTTCCAAATCATTACTCCTGGAAGGGCTGGATTTGTGGAAAAGTTTGTGTTTTTTATAAAATACCTTGGTTTCTCCATCTAAGGAAATTGAGATTTTTGCTGGATAATATACTTTGGACTGGCAATTTTGTTCCCTTACATTCTCCCTGACATCTGCTCAGCCTCTACTGGATTTTATAGTCTCTGGTGAGAAGTCCAGTGTAATTCTGATTAGTTATACCTTTATGTGTTTCTTGACCATTTTCACATTTTGCTTTAGTATTCTTTCCTTGATTAGCATATTTGATATAATAGTTAGTATGTGACAGGAGGATTTCTGTTCTGATCCAATCAATTTGGAGTTCTGTAAGCTTCTCATATGTTCAAGGGTATCTCTCTCTTTAGGTTAGGGTAGTTTTCTTCTATAATTTTGTTGTCAGATTTTACTGGACCTTACATTGTAAATCTTCACTAACTTCAATACTTTTAATCCATAGTTTTGTTTTTCTTATTCTGTTATGGACTTCCTGTATGATAAGGGTTCACAATTTTTGCATTTTGCATTTTCTTGACTGTAGAGTTAATGCTTTCTAGGCTATTTTCAGCACATGAAATTCTTTCTTCTATTTCTTGTATCATCTTGTTGATGTTTGCACTTATGACTTCTATTTTTTTTCTTCAAATTTGATTTCTATTTCCAATTATGTCTCCCTTTGTTATTCATAGCTGCATTTATTTCTGTTTTTAGATTCTGGATGGTTTTGCTCATTTTTTTACTTGTTTATGTTTTCCTGTAATTCTTTAATGGATTTTTGTGTTTTTTTTTCTTTCAGGACTTAGGCCTGTTGACACATGTTCTCCTTCATTTTTTCAAGAATTTTTGTGATTTCTCTTTATGGGCTTCATTCTGTTGACATATATTCTACTGTATGTCTTTAAGTGATTTTTGTGTTTCCTTTAGAAGGGTTTCTACCTTTTGACTTATGTTCTCCTGAATTTCTTTAAGGGTGTTATTTATGTCTTCCTTGAAATCTTCTAGCAGCATCATGAGGTGTGATTTTAAAACCAGGTCTTGCTTATCTGCAGTGATGGGGTAGCTAGAACTTCCTTTTGTTAGAGAATTTGGTTCTGATGCAGCTATGTTGCTTTCGTTTCTGTTGGTGATGCTCTTGACTTTGCCTCTTGCCATCTGGTTATCTCTATTGTAAGCTGGTGTTGCTGTGTCTGACTGTGGCTCTCTGTGCTCCTGGGAGGCCCATTCTCTCTGTACACACTAGTGTGTAAGTACTTCCGCAAAAACCTCTCTCTTGTAGTTATATTTGGGTATATAAAAATGAGGCTCAGTTCAAATCTGTGTGCAGGCAGTAATTGGAAGAATCCAGTCCCAGGCTGTTTCTAGGCTCTTGTGTCCTCAGGGTGCCTGGCTGTTTCCTCTGAGCAGCAGAAGTTGTCCTATTATACTGCTATAACTCCTCAGTGCTTAGCTACCTTCGGGCATGGCAGAATATAGTCCAAAGCCGGAGACAGAAATTTGAAGTCTCCTCCCTGAGTGTTCCTCGTGGGCTACTATGAGCTGCAGAACAATTCTCACTGGTGCTGCATGTCTCCTCTGTGTCACTGGCTGAATAGCTGGCTTCTGGTGCTACATGGAGATGGTACACTGTCACGAATTTCTATTAGGATATTTGCTATTGGCAGTAGGGATCCTGGAAAAAGTTCAAAGACAATTGACAGCTGTATCACTGGAATCAGCATAGATCCAGAGGACAGAGTCCTCTAAGTCATTATGGGCATAGAGCTTTTCTAGAGTGACAGGATGATTCAATCACATCAATTACTCTTCTGTTAGCAGCAAGGATATTACTTATAACAAGGTGTAAAAAGATATAATACATGAATGTATCAGAAATGTTGCCCTTGCTTTCATGGTAGGAAGGATCTTAGACATCAATATGATTTCTTGTGCACGCTAAAAAATACTTAACTCAATATGACGATACCTTTCACTATGGAACTTGAAATTAAGCCTTTTCTCATTTAGCAACACAGATTGCTGCCATCAACAGCATTTAGGTTTGTTTGGGTTTTTTTTGATTTGCTTTGTTTTGATTGGGAGGGAGAACTAGAAAATATGAATACTGACCTGGAATTTCAAATACAACACTTCTGTTCACAGGAAACATAGATATCACAAATCTATTCTGAGAAAACACTGACTACAGATATCAATGTGTATAAAAAAATTTCACAATGAATGAGTGATATCAATATATTTGTCATAGTAGAGAGGATGACCGATGTCACATTCTGGCTCCATGTGTCACTAAGGATGATTAAAATCTAGGTTGACTGTGGCATTCGTAATCTTGGATATATCATGCTGTCTCTTTATTGCCAGGACATATCAGGAGCTTCAAAATATTTTCACAGAGCATGAATGACAGTGAACAGGAAACACATCATTACTGAAAGGATAGATTATTCTCATCAAATCTGTTATAGTTGGAATGGTATTTCTCAAAAATTAAATCACAGGTGACAAAACATGCATCACTGAAATCAGCATAGATTCCAATGTCAATTGGTATCACTCATATTAATGTGGTTCTAAATAAGAGAACTGATTACTGACAGTATTGCTACCTACAAAATCTAAAAATGTAAAAATGCAATGCTTGCTCTTCTAATGATATATCTATCAATGAACTCATGGTCCACAGCAGGAAATACACAAAACCATCAGAGCTGTCATCAGAGCTGGGGAAGTTATTATCTCAGACATCATTCTGATCTTCAATCCCAGCTCATTACACTTACCTAAATAAAATATCATGTATCAGTCCAGATCTTAGAATTCATCATTCCAAAAGCAGCAGCACAAATAACAGCCATCATGAAGGTCTCCATCAGCATGTGAAACTATGGACTCCATCATGATTGTTGGCTACTTCATGTAGCAGTGACATCAACATATTATCATTTTGGAGGTAGGATCAAAAGCCTTAAAGGTACACTCACACAGCATTTACCTCATTAAGACATTAGGCAGAAATTTTGACTATTAATATTACTACCAACTCTTATTATTGTGGTCACTCTCATATTATTGTGGTCACACAAGAGGCAGCAGGGATCATTGACACATGGCTGTGAGAGACCTAAAGAAGAATGGAAATAAAATGGTGTCTGCTGTCATTATTCAGGTTGCTTCACTGTATCATAGAAGATAGAATTCTGTATGGCATGAAGGAGTAGTAATGACCTTGACCTTCACGTTTGACCCTGCTGGCCTCAGCTTTCTTTGTCATTAACAATCTCTTCAGAAACTTCATGGACAATGGGTTTCAAGATGGCTACTAGAGGCAGTGGGAATGATTGACATTGTAAAAGTTCCTGCAGGTACTTTAGCTATTTAATATTTTAGAAATACTAACATGGTTCTTAATGACAGCACACATAACTGACTACAAGTTTGCCAATGGTCACCTAGATCTTTAGCAATACATTGATGACTTTTGCCACAAGTTTATATCAGTGACATCAAGATAGATTCAGATGGAGGAAGATTTTATGTTCATAAACTAAAACAGTGTCAGGACATTATTACTTCTTCTGGTGGCAGAAGGATCTTAGAAATTACATGGTAAACATTGATATCTGTGTGCATGCATCACGGATATTTACATAGCTTCTTATTGCAGGTAAGACCTCAGACATCAATCAGATCACTAGGGCCAACTCAGAACACTTAACTCAAATTGATTTTGAGTGTACTATTGATCTTTGTTTTAATGGATTCTCTTGCAGCAGGAAGATCATAGTCATCATCATGGTCTCCATCAGCAACAGGAACCATGACTAAATTAAGATTGCTCTTCACCACATGCACTACTTACACAAAGTTTCAGGTTCCACGTAGTATCATATACATAAAATGGTTCCAGTAGCAGCACACACCACTTACAACATTACACACTTCAGCAGCAGCACTGACGAAGAATTTCACAATAGACATTTCTGGCTGAAGAATTCCAAACAAAATGAACTTTTAAATGACCCCACAGACAATGGGTTTCATAATAGTTACCAGTTACATCATGGGTTAGTACTCTCAATAAATTTTCCTGGCATTTGGGATCAAAGATATCTTCAATCTTCTCAAAAGTGGCAATCTGAATCAGTTACAACCTGCTTCCGTTTAGCAAAAGGCATCTCGAATTTATCATGGTGGATGTTGGCAGGTAGTTTCAGGAAAATCAAGGTAGTTTCAGAGGACAGGTATGACCATGGACAGAAATACCTTCCCTTCCTTGTGAATTGAAGGAGGTTTTTCTTAAATGGTTCAGAAGCATGGAACACTGACATCAGTAATAATTTTACTGGCAGCTGGAAACATTCACATTCTTATGGCTTCCAACACCAAAATACATTATATGGTCGATATGTTGTGCTACTGATATGTATCAGGAGTATAAACTGAATTAATTTTGGCAGGTAGGGTTTCAGACATCAATCATAAGTGCTAGCTAAGAATACCTATCTTAATATGATTGTGGGTGTGAGGATGTACCATAAAATTCATTAAATTGTCAAGAGGCAACACCAATCATAGCCATCTCCATAATCTCCATCAGATTAGTAATAATCAATTCTGTCATGATTTCTGTTCACAGTATGTAGTACTAACATCAACACAGCTTCTTATTACAGGTAGAATCACAGATATCAAAACATATTGCACGGTCAACATTGGGTGTTATAAGTATGCATCAGGATCCTCAACTGAATTTACTGGTACATGAAGGATATAGACATCAATCTGATCTCCAGTGCCAGCTATGTATAAGTACCTTACTATGATTGTGGACATGAGTATGGACCATAATATTTATCATATGCTCAAGAAGCAGCACCAAACACAGCCATCACCAGGATCCCCATCAGGATAATCATATTGACTCCATCATGACTTACTTCATTATAGCTTAGGCAGATACTGACAATGATCTCTATAATAGACTCTTCTAGCTGAGGAGTCTCAGAAACAAGAACTTCTTGTTGAGTTCTGTAGCCTTTACAGTATGTTTCTACATGTTTTGATCCCTGTGCAGATAGACTCGACCTGGAAATCTCGCAAGGTACACATAGTCAGGATATATTCCAAGCTGACTCTGGTTCCTCCTGAAACGTCTCCATTCTGTCATTATCTGATTTTCACATGACCCCCTTCCCTCAACACTTAGCCATCATCTCTTCCTTCTGCATTTCCTGATACTAGCTTATTACCACAAAGCCCAGTTGTACAAACTGTCTCCACTCCATTAGCTTCCACCCTTTGTGTGCTTCCTGACTTTTCTCTTTGACTCTTTGTCTCTCTCTGTTTTTCTGTCTCTCTATGTCTCTTTCTCTTCCTGAGTGTGTGTGTGTGTTTCTGTGTGTGCCTCTTTCTGTGTGTGTGTGTGTGTCTGTCTGTCTTTCGGGAAATTTGTGGGATTAGGAAACAAACTGGCTCTGAATTGTAATCAGCTTTTTGAATTAGCATTGGTATGGGTCATGTATATTAGAAATGTGTCTGGGGTCCCCAGAATATGAGCACAAGATAAAAACATTTCTGTAAGACAGCAAGTTTGACTCCTGCAGAAAGGAAATAAATGTAATGTTTTAACTGAAAAATATAAGGAAGAAAAAAAACATTAATATTTAAACCTCAAACTTTAAATAGTAGAAATAAAATCAAATAGAATAATATTTTGTATCTACTTTAATGATTTTTATAGTGAAGTTGTAAATGATAGAATGGATTAATTTACAGAATGTTTTTATATTTAACTGTGATTCTGAAATGAGCAAATATTGTAATGGGAAAAATATAACTAAATTTTCAATGCCGTCTGACCTCCATGTTGGTGAATCTTTCTTAACCTAAGTAGTAAATCACATTAATATTTAAAGTCTCTTATGACACTTACATGTTGCTATCTAAGATTCACAGTGTTAATGATGTTGAATTTTTACATATACCTTTGATAGGGCAAAAAAATATTTAGGTATTGAGTGTATGTGGGAATGAGCATGCATTTTACTCAGTTTAAAAATATTCTTCATTTTCTTGAGCAGATATTATTCCTGATATCTTTCAAATGTCTATCTATCTATCTATCTATCTATCTATCTATCTATCTATCTATCTATCTACCTATCTATGTATCCATCTTCATATATGTGTGTGTGTCCCTTCCCCCCACAGCATTTAGCTGTGACCCTCCTGGCTGGCAACTCCCACTCTTCCCCTGGTGTTATCTCTAGCCAATTCAAGCTGAGGCATTCCTGGCCTACAGCCTCCACCCTTCCCCTGGCGTTATCTCCAGCCCTTGTTCCATTGGGAACAATACAGCCATTTTCACCTTAACTACCAAGGCTGCCTCAGCGCAGCTCCACCTTGAGACCAGCAGAAAACTGCGTAACTGAAAGCAGACAACCCGCCGCGAAGAAGATCCAACAAACTCGCGGCCTTTTGGGGGGCAGTGTGGTTTTTCCAAAGATTATAAATATTGGCTAAGTGATAGTAAAGTCAGTCTCTATGGGCAACTCTCCTCTTGGCTCATTTCTCTTTCGACCCCTTCTGGTTAACCTCAGAATCTCTTCCAGGTAATCCGGTTCTTATGTGGCCATGGACGGCAACATATTGGCTCCTAAACATGGACAGACCTGATACGGGAGAATTTCCTGAGGTGACCATATCTGGCGAAGCTTCGCAGAAAAATTGGAAAGAAGACGGTATCCACAAGATAAGCAACATAGAAGTCAAATTCTAGCGCTAGTGTAAAATTTTATTCTTTGAAACTATTGTTGTGAGTGCAGAGGGATACGGTTTAGCAAGCAAAATTTTGCTGACCCGGCACAGAGGCCACTTGTGGTAGAGTGATAGGGAAAAATGGGACAGGAAAGTTCGCGTGAAATTTGTGCCTGCAACATTCAAGAGTTGCTTCAGGCGAAAGAGATAGGGTTTGAAGAAGGAAGATTGGAGGATTTCTTGGACCAGATATATTCTTACTGTCCTTGGTTTTAAGAAAAACGAACGTTAAACGAGAGAACTTGGGAAAGAACTGGTAATTTGCTAAAGGCAGCCAAGGCAGATTAATATTACCCTCTGCCTCTGGACACTTATAAAAGATATTATAGATGAAGGAGGCTTGGAGGAATTTGATATTATTCAAGAAATTGAGGAATCTCAAGAAGAAAGCCTGCCGGAGAGGACCTCGGCAAAGGTGGACCCTCCCCACCCTAAGTTACAAAAAGACAGAGATAGTGCTGATGTGCTAAATGTAAAAAAGGCAGCTCACCCCCCCCCAAAAAAAAGAGCAGCTGAATCTCATAGTGAAGAATGGGCCCCTATCGTGCCATCTGCTCCACCTATGACCTTGATGGCAGGAGATGAGATCCAGAGAGATATGCAGTTACAAAAGATTGAGTTTGAAATTAAATTGCAGAGATTGACTTATGAATTACTGGAGCTGAAAATGGTGTCAAACACTAGAGAGAACAATAATTCTGAGACCCGCCAATTGCCACTAGAAAGAGTCATAAGCCAGGCTCATAGAGAAGGGCAGGATACGTCAGAAATCTTAGCTTTTCCCGTCCTTGAGATAGAAGACCAGGAAAATGTGATTACACAATATCAGAAGTTGGAATTTAAAGTGATAAAAGAATTAAAGGTAGCTGTAGCTCAGTATGGCCCTACAGCACCTTTTACACAAGCGTTATTGGATACTGTGATAGAGTCAAATTTAACTCCACAGGATTGGAGAACCCTGTGTAAGGCTACCTTGTCAGGAGGAGATTTCTTGCTTTGGAGTTCTGAATGGCATGAGGCTAGCAAAAGAACTGCCACCACAAATACTCAGGCAGGCCATCCAGAATGGAATGCTGATATGTTACTGGGAGAAGGTGTATATGAAAGAAATACTAACCAGATTGGGTTTCCCATCGCCGTGTATGTGCAGATTGTGATGGCTGCCTGCCGTGCTTGGAATCTTTTACCATCAAAGGGAGATCTTAGTGGAAACTTAACAGGTGTCAAACAGGCTCCTGATGAACTTTTTCACTCTATCACCAATCAGAGACCTCACCTTAAATTGACTATTGAAGGAAAGAGTTTTGAAGAATTAATAGATACGGGAGCTGATGTAACAATTATTAAAGGACAAGATTGGCCGTGTACCTGGCCATAGACAGAGACACTTACGCATCTCCAAGGCATCGGATATGCTAATAATCCAAAACAGAGTGCGAGACTTCTAACTTGGAAAGATAAAGAGGGAAA
Source organism: Apodemus sylvaticus (assembly GCF_947179515.1). Classification (NCBI taxonomy): domain Eukaryota; kingdom Metazoa; phylum Chordata; class Mammalia; order Rodentia; family Muridae; genus Apodemus; species Apodemus sylvaticus. The sequence continues at coordinate 1,239,271 of NC_067496.1, forward strand.
TTCAGGGCAAATCCTGCCTTATGTTATGCAAAACTTGCCTACTACCCTTTGGGGAAGAGACCTTCTGTCAAAAATGAATCTGATTATGTGTAGCCCTAACGAAATTGCCTCTAAGCAAAAGACAGAGCAAAAATCCTTGCCCGCTCAGGGGCTTGGGAAAGAAGGGCAAGGCACTAGAAAGTTTAAATCACCCAGCCAAACCCTAACTCTAGAAGTCTGGGGCATTTTCAGTAATGGCCACTATCTTGCCTGTATCCCACGCGATAAAATTCAATGGCTTAATGATAATCCTCTGTGGGTTGATCAGTGGTTTTTATCTGAAGAAAAAATGGAAGCCGCCTCTTTGCAAGTGCAGGAACAATTGAAGGCGGGACATTTAAAAGTGTCTTTATCTCCATGGAATGCTCCAATATTTGTTATTAAGAAAAAATCCAGTAAATGGAGATTGTTACAAGATTTAAGAAAGGTTAATGAAACTATGTTGCCCATGGGAACTTTACAAGCTGGTCTTCCATCCCCCGTGGCTATTCCTAAAGGATATCATAAAATAGTCATAGATTTAAAAGATTGTTTCTTTACTATTCCATTGCATCCTGAGGATTGCAAAAGATTCGCGTTCAGTGTTCCTTCTATTAACTTCATGGAACCTATGAAAAGATACCAGGGCATGGTTAGCAGCCCGGCTTTATGTCAGAAGTTTGTGGCACAGGCCATTCAGCCTGTAAGACAAAAATGGCCAGTTATTTACTTTATCCATTTCACAGATGATTTTCTAATAGCAGGAAAAATTCTTCAGACTTTGCTTTTATGTTTTAAAGATTTACAGCAAGCTTTATCTGCTAAAGGATTGCAAATAGCACCAGAGAAGGTGCAGACCCAGGAGCCGTATAATTATCTGGGTTTTAAACTTACAGACCAAGCAATTTTTTTCCCAGAAGATAATTATCCGCAGTAACAATTTAAAAACATTAAATGATTTTCAGAAGTTATTGGGTGACATTAACTGGCTTCGGCCATATTTAAAGCTTACCACAGGAGAATTACAACCTTTATTTGATATTCTAAAGGGGAATGCTGATCCTACATTCCCTAGATTATTAACTTCAGCAGGACTTTTGGCTTTGCAGACAGTGGAGAAAGTTTTTGAAAATCACTTTGTTATCTATATAGATTATTCTTTACCTTTGTACCTGCAAATTTTTAATACGACTTATTCGCCTAGAGGTTTATTATGGCAAAAGGCTCTTCTGATGTGGATTCATTTGAGGGTGTCTTCAAGGCGTAATATCTTGCCATATTATGAGCCAGTAGCCCAAGTAATTGTGATTGGAAGAAAGCAAGCGCTAACTTATTTTGGCAAAGAACCAGATGTTATTATTCAGCCTTATAGTGTAGATCAAGATGCTTGGTTAAAACAGCATAGCACAGATTGGTTGCTTGATCAAATAGGCTTTGAAGGGACTATAGATAACCATTATCCTTAAGACAAATTGATAAAGTTTTTAAATATGCATGAGGTTGTATTTCCTAAAATGACATCTTTACAGCCGTTGCATAATGCTCTTTTAATTTTCACAGACGGCTCTTTCAAAGGAAGAGCCGGGTATCTTATTAATAATCAACAGGTGGTCATATAGACCCCTGGGCTTTCTGCTCAGTTATCAGAGCTGACAGCGGTGTTGTGTGTCTTTCAATCGATAAATAGTACTTTTAATCTCTTTACTGACAGTGCTTATGTTGCATTTTCTATACCACAATTAGAAACCTGTGGCACATTTAATTTTAATACGCCAGCTGGATCCTTGTTTTCACAATTGCAAAGTATCATTCTTGCTAGGAAAAATCCCTTTTATATTAGCCATATACGAGCTCACTCAGGTCTTCCTGGACCTTTGGGTCAGGGTAATGAGTGCATTGACAAGGCTCTCATAGGAGAGGCTTTAGTTTTAAAAGCTATAGAATTGGCTAAACATGATCATGATAAATTTCATCTTTCTAGCCATGCATTAAGACTCCATCATAAGATCACAAAGGAGCAAGTAAGAATGATTGTAAAACAATGCCCTAATTGTCTTACTTTAGCACCAGTGCCCCACCTTGGGGTTAATCCACGTGGGCTTATGTCCAATCAAATTTGGCAAATGGATGTAACTCACTATGCAGAATTTGGAAAATTAAAGTTTATACATGTTTGCATTGATACGTAATCGGGACTCCTTTTTGCCTCCCTGCATTCGGGAGAAGCCTCTAAAAATGTAATTGATCATTGTTCACAAGCTTTTAATACCATAGGATTACCCAAAGTCATTAAGACAGACAATGGACCAACCTATTCTGGTAAGAACTTGATCTCATTTTGCAAGGAATTTAATATAAAATTTAAAACTGGAATTCCTTATAACCCAATGGGTCAAGGAATTGTAGAGCGTGCTCACCGCACCCTTAAAAACTGGCTTCTTAAAACAAAGAAGGGGAATCTCTACCCCCCCCAGGTCTCCCAAAACACAACTTGACTTTGTCTTATTTGTTTTAAATTTTCTCCAAACAGATGCTAAAGGTCAGTCTGCAGCAGACCGACACTGGCACCCAGGTACTTCCAATTCCTACGCCATGGTTAAGTGGCGGGACCCTTTAACTAATACATGGAATAGTCCAGACCCCGTTTTAATCTGGGGGAGAGGGTCCATCTGAATTTTTTCGAGGGGAGAAGATGGTGCACGCTAGCTGCCAGAGAGATTGGTAAGACAGGTAAACTCACCCTAAAAGCTGCTGGTAATTATAATTAACTCAAAAGGCTTTCCCTAAGCCGCTTCCCACTTACTTGGGAAGAAAGGTTCCTTTATGTTCTTGCAATTAAGTTGCAAGCCAGGCCTCTTGCCTGAAGTCACAAATTTTCAATCAAATTAAATGTCTTGGGCCTTCTGATACTGACCAAACAGGTTTTTTTCTCTTAATCTCCTTTTTTATTTCAAGCCGATAACACTCAGAAGATAAGCTCCTCCAGCAATGGCCGCCAGGATGAGGATGGGTGGTTATTATAGCAAGCCAGCTCATATTCACAGAGCATTTACTTTACCAGTGGATCCTCAAAAATGAGGCTGCATAGTATTCGGAACTATGCATGTTTGTTATTATAACAAACATGGGCATCAGTTTGAGGTGCGAGGCGAGGCAATGCAAGGGAAAATGAAAAAATCCTGTCTCAGGATTTCCGTGAAAATCATGTCCAGCTGCATGGGGGTTGACATTAAGAGACTGTCCTTAAATTATTAAGGCAGTCTATTTCCCCTCCCCTGAAAAAGATGTCGTTAATATTTAAGAGGGTTCGACTACTGTTTTCCCTCACTGGTGAAAGCCCATCGTCCATTGGACAAATATACTTATATCCACTTAGTTGTTAAAAATTAATAATTAAGGGGAAAGTGTCCCTTCCCCCCACAGCATTTAGCTGTGACCCTCCTGGCTGGCAACCCCCACTCTTCCCCTAGCGTTATCTCAGGCCTATTCAAGCTGCTGGCTCACAGCCTCCACCCTTCCCCTGGCATTATCTCTGGCCCTTGATCCATTGGGAACAATACAGCAATTTTCACCTTAACTACCAAGGCCACCTCAGCGCAGCTCCACCTTGAGACCAGCAGAAAACTGCGTAACTGAAAGCAGACAACCCGCTGATAAGAAGATCCAAGGAACTCGTGGTCATTGGTGGGCAGGGTGGTTTTTCCAAAGATTATAAATTTTGGCTAAATGATAGTAAATTCAGTCTCTATGGGCAACTGTCCTCTTGAATCATTTCTCTTTCGCCCCCTTCCCGTTAACCCCAGAATCCTCTTCCAGGTAATCCGGTTCTTATGTGGCCACGGTCGACAAAATTTGTTTGTGTGTGTGTGTGTGTGTGTGTTTATTTTTGTTTGTGTTTATCTTTCTACCAATCCTTTTAACTATGTACATATTATCTATCATATCAGATATATTTGTGAAAATTTTATTAATAAAAATACTTATTCTTCAAAAATTGTAAAATGAATACATTTTTAAATCCAAAAGATTGAAGGACTTTGAACCACTGGTCACTGTCAGCTATGGCATGAGCCTTTGAATCTTGATATCTCAATGGCCTGTGACCCTAACTATTAAAAAATCATAAGACCTAAGTGGTTGGTTTACAAACTGCAATCTTCAGTTTGGTATTTAGTGACTAGAAGGAAAGAGATAATTTCCCATCCATTGATTGATTCTTGATTCCAGGCTTCACTGTAAAGGTAAGTATATAAGAACTAATTTGATTCTTATGATAGTTTATCGAATCAAAACTAATTTGATTCCTATGATATTTTATCGAATCAGGACTTGATCTCTCTAGATTCCCCAAGATCTTCAGAGCTAACTAGCAACTTGGCAGAGGATTCATTCGAACATACCTATTAGAAATTATAATTATTAATTCCATAAAGAAATATAGCTATCATGTAATGGGAGATATGATTTGATCTTCTAAGAGAATGCATTCTATAATCCTTAAAAAATACATACCCTGGACATGAGAGACGAATATTTTCTAGACTGTCTAATTGTGTTTATAAACTTTTCTTGTAAACTTGTCAACTTCAAGCTAAAACCTATGAGCTTTCTGATTTTCAGGAAATTTCTATTTTTTCTTGCAAGATATGACATGGCTTTTTAAAAGTTTTCAATATTTTAATGTTCATTCAGTTAGAACATAATCCCTTTCTAAACATGTCCATTTACTTTCAATATTGCATACCATGAAACAGAGTTCATATTGCTTTTAAAAATAATCTTTAAATTATTGCTGACCTGTTCAGGAACTTTTTCCCCAGGCCCATGTCCTCTAGGGTCTTCCTCAGTTTCTTTTCTGTTAGTTTCAGTGTGTCTGGTCCTTGATGCTCTAAGATCAAGAATTTACAAATGGGACCTCATAAAATTACAAAGTTTCAGCAAGGCAAAGGACACCATCAAAAGAACAAATTGCTAAGCAAGAAAATGGGAAAATATCTTCACCAACCCTGCAGTTAATAGAGGGCTAATATCCAATGTATACAAAGAACTCAAGAAGTTAGACCCCTGAGAACCAAATAACCCTATTAAAAATGGTGTACAGATCTAAATAAAGAATTTTCGCCTGAAGAAATTGGAATGGCCGAGAGGCACCATAAGAAGTGCTCAACATCATTAAGCATGAGGAAAATGCAAATCAAAAAAACCTGAGATTTAACCTTACACCTGTCAAAATGGCTAAGGTCTAAAACCCAGGAAACAGCAGGTGTTGGCGAGGATGTGGAGAAAGAGGAATACTCCTCCACTGCTGGTGGGGCTGTAAGATGGTACAACCACTTTGGAAATCAGTCTGGCGGTTCCTCAGAAAACTGGACATGACACTTACGGAGGACCCTGTTATACCTCTCCTGGGCATATACCCAAAGGATTCCCCGGCATACAATAAAGACAAATGCTCCATTATGTTCATAGCAGCCTTATTTATAATAGCCAGAAGCTGGAAAAAAACCCAGTTGCCCCTCAAGGAGGAATGGATACAGAAAATGTGGTATATTTACACAATGAAATACTACTCAGCAATTAGAATCAATGAATTTACAAAATTTTTAGGCAATTAGCTTGATCTGGAAAATATCATCATAAGTGAGGTAACCCAATCACAAAAGAATACACACAGAATACAATCTCTGATAAGTGGATATTGATTAGCCTAGAAGCCCTGAATACCCAAGACACAAATCGCATAACAAATGACTTCCATGAAGAAATGTGGAGATGGTCCTAATCCTGGAAAAGATTGATGTAGCATTGGAGGGAAATATAAGGAAAGAGGAAAAAAAGGAGGGAGGTGATTGGAGAATGGATGGCGAGAAGAAGGTTTATGGGACATATGGGGAGGGGGGATCCTGGAAATTGGAAATCATTTGGAATGTAAACAAAGAATATAGAAAATAAAAATATTAAAAAAATGTTCAACTTCATTAGTCATTAGGGAAATTAAATCAAAACAATCCTGAGATTTCACCTTACACCAGTCAGAATAGCTAAGTTTAAACATTTAAGAGGGAGCAGGTTTTGGTGAGGATGTGGAGCCAGAGGAACGCTCCTCCAGTGCTGGTGGGGTTGCAAATTGATACAACTACCCTGGAAATCAGTCTGGCGGTTCCTCAGTAACTGGGCACCTCACTTCCAGAAGATCCTGCTTTAGTACTCCTGGGCATATACTCAGAGGATAACTCAGCATGTATTAAGGATACATGCTACAGTAAGTTCATAGCAGCCCTATTTATAAGAGCCAGAAACTGGAAAGAACCCAGGTATCCCTCAACAGAAGAATGGATGCAAAAAATGTGATATATATATAAATATATATATATATACCCAATTGAGTAATATTCAACCATTAGAAACAGTGAATTCATGAAATTCTTAGGCAAATGGATGGAGCTGGAGAACATCATACTAAGTGAGGTAACCAGTCCCAAAACAATCATGGTATGCACTCATCAATAAGTGGATATTGGCCTAGAAAACTGGAACACCCAAAAATAATCCACACATCAAATGAGGTACAAGAAGAACAGAGGAGTAACCCCTTGTTCTGGAAAGACTCAGTGTAGCAGTATTGGGCAAAACCAGAACAAGGAAGTGGGAAAGGGTGGGTGGTAGAACAGGGGGAAAGTAAGGGAGTTATGGGACTTTCGGTGAGTTGGTGGCCAGAAAAGAAGAAATCATTTGAAATGTAAATAAATAATAAATCGAATAAGACAAGAAAGAAAATGCAAATTTCATCAAAAGAAAAAAAAAGAAAGTTGACTTCATCTTTTATCCCGTGATGTTCTTCCTTTCCTAAACCCTTCTTTCCTTTTACAAATTTCTAATAAATTATATATCATTTACTATTTTCTATTCATGAATTTCACCTTAGTCACATATTTTTTATTTACGGAAAAGGACACCAGATTACAACAATCTAGCATATCATTGTCTAAAAAGTGCCCATTTTCTCTAACATCTTTTGTTAATTTCATCCACAGTGTCTTCATTTGGTGTTTAGAGCTATGAAGAGACATCTTGACAAAGTAAACACCAATACAGGACAGTTAACGGGACTGGTTAACAGAGTCAGAAGTACAGTCCTTTATCATCAACCTGTGCACTTGACACCTTTCGGGAAGTCATAGTTCAGGAGGAGCTGAGAATTCTATATACTTACCAAAAGGCAGATTGAAGACTGACTTAAAGTAAGCTAAGAGGAATGTATCAAATCCAACTACACAGTAACACACTCCATCCAGCAAGGCCACACCTCCTAATAATGCAACTCTTCAGAACAAACACAATCAATCCATGTGTTACACATACAAATACACACACATACAGGCATATATATATATATATATATATACAATGCTTTACCCCAGAATTTTGTCTGATTTAAAATATATAATAAGAATGCAAATCTAACATCAGTAGAATTTCCAGCTCAAATTTTAATTTATAGACATATTCATATTAAGCTTATATTTTTCCTTTGTTTTCACTGTTTTTAATATTTTTCTTTATACATTTAAGAGATCCTTCATCTTGTTGAAAAACAGTATTTTGTCACAAATTCATTGATGATTCCAATTTTTCTACTTGCATATGATCAATATTCAAACATTATTCGATCCTCAACTGGAAACAACTAGATGAATGGTCATGGCATCATAAGATATTTCAGATTTTAGCACATGATGCAAATTCCAATGATTTTCAATGAATTGATATAATTAAACTCATAAAATATGAAATAATATCCTTTATCCAACATAATTGGCAGTACTTAGTGTTAGAATAACTTCTATATTAGAAAATTTCCAATTTTCAGAAAGTGAAACTATATTTGAAAGTCTAAATTCCAATTTCTTTTGTTAGTAATGAGCTCTTGATAACTCTTCTCTTATTAATGTCACTCACATTTCTCAGTTTTTTTCTACCTTTGAAATAATTATATTTCATTATATCTCTTGTTCTGTCATTGATATATTCTTTACAGATACATAGTTATGTTTCTGCATTGTAGAAGCCAAGAAGGAGCTTTTAGAAGGATACATTTAAATCAAGAGGTATAGTGAATTCTAGGAAAAAATGTGAATATAGAGGTTTGGGAATTTAAAAGGCTTATGCAGTTAGGAACAAGGAATGTGAACTAAACTGATAGTTAGGGTGAGTTAATTGGAGAAAGGAGCATTGAAAATGATATCATAGCCTTCAATCCCATGAACCAACTAAAACATAACTGAATGAAGAGTAAAATCCATGCGATGTGAAAGTAAAAAGATGATAACAGTAAAAAACCCTTTAACTGAATTCCAACTCAAAATGACTAGAAAACTATCGACTTTCTGGTTAGCTTTATATTGTCTGAATATGCTGTTGAGGGTGCTTGGGGAGATAAAAGTTAGCCATGGTCTTACCCACTACTGGAAACAGCATGCTATAACACTGTAAAATTCATCACACCGTTGCTATGGTTGCACAACTATTATGAGGTAATAATATAATAATAATATGCTATTTGTCTATATAGCATCACTATAAGGCAGTACCTCTTCATGGATCTACAGAGATCTGCTCCAAATGGGTGTGCTATTACATATTGATTATTATAAATGTATAATCATAACAGGAAAAGCATATAAATAGCAGGAGTCTTTCCTAAAATAAATCCCCAAAGCCTTGCTCAAGGGGTTTCACCTGTCACAGATCATATAATAACCCAATTCAAGCATTTCAGGACGATCGTCTGCTAGTATATTAGCTTGCCACATTATACATTCTGACAAAAGTTTATTTGGGGGTAACAGTTTCGGAGTGTTAAAATCCATAACCATCATGGCAGAGAACATTTCACATTTAAACAATCATAGAAGTGATCATTCCCTACTCTCTTAGATTCCTATTTAATATTTGAGCTCTTAGGCTTTTACTAAAAAAAGTTTCAATTCTATATCACCTGTTTTCTTTTGTGAAGATTACACTAAGAATACTCCTTTTCTTTCCTCTTTTTTCTAACAAGCTTATTACTTACTTTAAAAAATACATTGTGTATTTTTTACACAATGAGAGACAGAAACTTGGGATTTTAATGAAAAAGATTAAGACATATCTATCAAAATATGCAGATGATATTTATGACATGTTTCCTTTCTATTGTTGCGATAAAAAAGTCATGAACTGATGGGAAGGCAAGGCTTATATCACCATTCAGTTTGTTGATTATCACAAAGAAGTCAGGACAGGATGTCTAAACTTGCTTTGCATAGTTTGCTCTTTCTATTTTCTCATACAAGCCAGAATTTTCACTACCTATGGTAGGATGGGACTGTTACACCAATGAACTATGAAGAAAATGCCTCACAACTTGTCTATAAGATAATCTGAAAAGGGTAGTTTCTTCAAATAAGGTTTTCTTCCCAAATAAGCCTATTTTGTGTCTAATTAATAAAATTGAGAAAATGCACCACAACAGATAAGGAATTATTTCTCCTAAATATATGTTAGTAATTTATATATCCTCAATAATGCAGTTTCTAATCTAGTGTTATAGCTCATCAACATTTATTTTTGTCTAATTTATAACATACAGTGAATCTTTGAGATTGCATACTCTCCTCTCAATTTTGAAATACAGATTTTGTGGGTTTTTTTGTTGTTTTGCTGTAATTTTCCTTTTATGTTTTACCATTAAAGAGGTATTATTTTCTTGAAAACATATATTGCTTAGTATTTTCAAAATATGAAGCATGGTAATTTATATTAAAAATTAGTAACTTGTACATATACAATATGAATTATTCATGAACAAACTCTTAAAACCTATAGAAAAAGAAATCACTTGGTTCAAGAGATAGAGTACCTTGAAGGGATATATGCACATACTAGGATATTGTCAAGCTATGGGACAGCAAACTGACAGCCATTTGTAGATACAGTATTGAGGAAGTATCAAATATGGAATTCACTTAGCACATTTCTCTAAATTACTACTTGATTCTTGATTGTGATAATTACAAAAATCAATAGATGTGATAATTACAGAAGTCAATAGTATTAAAAGGGGAACAGAATGCCCATTGGAAGAGATACAGTGACAAAGATGGAATAGAGACTGAAGGAAATGTCATCTAGAGACTGCCCTACTTGGGGAAACATCATTAATTTTTAACAAACCAAGACACCTTTTCAGATGCCACCAAATGCTTGCTTACAGTGTCCAGATATAGCTGTCTCCTGAGGTGTTCTGCCAATGCCTGATAAATAAAGTGGGGTATGGTCTAAGCCAGCCTCTGGATCGAGCACTGAGGACACAATAGAGGAGATTGAGAAAGGACACATGGAGCTGAAGAGGTTTGCAACCCTATAGGAGGAGCAATAAAATGTATCATTCAGGACACCCAGTACTCCCAGGGACTAAACCACCAATCAAAGAGTACACAGGTAGGGACTCAATGCTACATCCATATATTTTGCAAGCTTAACCTGACGTGGAGAAGATACCATAGAAAGCAATGAAAGGTAAAACTCCAAAAGCTTCTCACCCAAAACATCCAGGAAGTCCAGGACATAATGAGAAGACCAAACTTAAGGATAATAGGTATAGAAAAGTGTAAAGATTCCCAATTAAAGGGCAAGTAAATATTTTCAACAAAATTATAGCAGTAAACTTCCCTAAGTTAAAGAGTGAGATAATAATGATCATACAATAATCTATAGAACTCTAAAGTCTTGGAAATAAGAGGAAATCAAGGCCCATCTAAGCATAGTAAAAACAATATTCAGCAAACTGGTAACCAACATCAATATAAAGGGAGAGAAACGTGAAGCAATCCCACTAAAATCTGGGAGTAGACAAGAGAGGGACTATGCCCCTCTCTCCATATCTTTTCAATATTGTACTTGAAGAACTAGTGAGCGCAATTAGACAACATAAGTAGGTCAAAGTGATACAAATTGGAAAGGAAGAAGTCAAAGTATCACTATTTGCAGCGATATGTATATTTAAGTGAACCCCCCCCCCAAAAAACAAACAAAGAACAAAAAAATAAACCCAAAAAACTCCACCAGAGAACTCCTACAGCTGAAAAACAACTTCAGCAAAGTGGATGGTTATAAAATCAAATCTAGAAAATCAGTAGCCTTCCTCAAAGGATAAGCAGGCTGAGAAAGAAATTAGGGAAATGACACACTTCACAGTAGCCACAAACAATATAAAGTACCTTGGTATGACTCTGACCATCCAAGTGAAAGATCGGCATGACAATGTCAAATCTCAAGAAGGAATTGGAAGAAGACATCAGAAAATGGAAAAATCTTCAAAGCTCATGGATTGTTAGGATTAATATAGTTACAATGGCCATCTTACCAAAAGCATTATACAGATTGAATGTAATATCCCTCAAAATCCCAGGTCAGTTCTTCATATAATTAGAAAGAGCAATTCTCAAATTCATCTGGAATAACAAAAAACCAAGGATAGCTAAGTCTATTCTCAACAGCAAAAGAAATTATGGGGAAATTAGTACCCCAGACCTAAGAAATACTACAGAGCAATAGTGTTAAAATGCATTGTATCGATAGAGTAGCAAGCAGGTGGATTAGTGGTATAGGACTGAAGATCCAGATATGAACCCACACACCTATGGTCACTTGTTCTGACCCACAGTAACTAGTTATTCAGGGAACTGAGGGGAACCCAAGCCTGAAAGAATGAAAAGGGCTGGAAAGACAGAGCAAGGCCAAGCAAAAAGGGGTATCTTGTCAAAACCTCTTTAATGAAAAGAAAAACGCCTGGTTTTGAACACTGTGTAAAAGGAAGTAGGGAGGGACTGAGGGGGATGCTAAAAGCACAGAAGGAAGAAAGATCATCTGGGATGGATGTTGGCTGTGGCATCCAGCAGCGTTTCTGGAATGCTGGTTCCACCTAGACAACCCCAATTGTTCCACCAGGATAAGAACTAGCTGATCAGCTTTGTGTGAAGAAGGCTGTGGTTCAACCATGAACCTAAAGGTCAGTGGAATCTCAACATTAGAGCTGTTGAAGGTCTGATTTTCCACAATTTGGTTTTACACAGTCACTAATCTTTGACAAAGGAGCAGAAAACATCCACTGGAAAAGAGACATCCTTTTCAACAAATCCTTTCCTAATCATTTAGTTGCTTTTTTTTCTGCTTGACAGTGTCCTTTGCCTTTCAGAAACTTTGTAATTTTATGAGGTCCCGTTTGTCAATTCTTAATCTTAGAACATAAACTATTATCTTAGAGCATAAGCTTAGAGCACAGAACGTTTCCCCTGTGCCCATGTTCTCAAGGGTGTTCCTCAATTTATTTTCTATTATTTTCAGTGTGTCTGGTTTTATGTGGAGGTTATTGATCCACTTGGATTTGAGCTTAGTAGAAGGAGATAAGAATAGATCAATTTGTATTCTTCTGAAAGCTGACCTCCAGTTGAGGCTGCACCATTTTTTGAAAAGGCTATCTTCTTTCCACTGGATGGTTTAGTATTCTGTGTGAAAGATCAAGTGGCCAAAGGTGTGAGGATCCATTTCTGGATCTTCAATCCTATTCCATTGATCCACCTGCTTATCGTTTCACAAATACTATGCTGTTTTTCACATTATTGCTCTGTACTATTGCTTGAGGTCCAGTATACTAATTCCCCTGAAACGTCTTTTACTGTTAACAATAGTTTTAGCTATCCTGATACTTTTTGGTATTTTTTTTTTTAATTCTAGATGAATTCGTGAATTGCTCTTTCAATCTCTATGAAGATCTGATTTGTTATTTTGATGGTGAATGCATTGAATATGTATATTACTTTTGTCAAGATGGTTATTTTTACTATATTAATCCTGCCAATCCATGAGCATGGAAGATTTTTCCATTTTCTGAGGTCTTCTTCCATTTCCTTCTTCCCATACCTGAACTTATTCTTATACAGATCTTTCCCTTTTTGGTTAGAGTCAACCCAAGATACTTTAGATTGTTTCTGGCTATTGTGATGGGTGCCATTTCTCTAATTTCTTTCTCAGCCTGCTTCTCCTTTGAGTATAGGAAGGCTACTAATTAGCTTGAGTTGATTTTATAACCAGCCACTTTGCTTAAGTTGTTTATCAGCAGTAGTTTCTCTACAGTATTTAGGGTCGTTTAAGTATACTATCATATCATCT